>NW_006399860.1:4464571-4494799 GCF_000299155.1 Elephantulus edwardii | reverse complement strand
ACCCTGATGGACCACTTTCTTGATTTTGAACCATCCATTGTCTCCCTGCTCTGTTCTGATGACTGCCTCTTGGTCCAAGTATAGGTTTCGCATTAGCATGATCAAATGTTCTGGGATTCCCATTCTTCTCAGAGTCAGCCACAGCTTGTTGTGATCCACAAAAGAAGTCAAAAGTTTTTGCACAGTGAATGAAGCACAGACATTCTTTTGGTATTATTTGCTTTCTGCCAAGATCCATCTAACATTAGCTCTAATATCCATAGTACCACGACCTCTTCTAAATCCAGCCTGCACATCTGGCAGTTCTCTGTTGACATATTGTTCCAAATGTTTTTGGAAAATTTTCAGCAGAATCTTGCTTGCATGTGATATTAATGATATTGTTCGATAATTTCCACACTCCGTTGGGTCACCTTTCTTTGGAATGGGAACAAATATCGATCTTTTCCAGTCAGTCGTCCAGCTGGCTGTTCTCCAGATTTCTAGGCACAACTTAGTGAGCACACCCAGGGCAATGTCTGTTTGTTGAAATATGTTAGAAACAGTAGAAGAAGAAATTATGCCTTTGAGTTGTGATGCTGGAAGAGAATACTGAATGTTCCATACAATATCCTGCATAAAGTGAAGCCAGGGTGCATCTTGGAGGCAATAATGGTGAAGCTCCATCTCATACTTGGGGTATAGTGTTAAGAGGGGATAGTCTTTGGAGAAGGACATGTTTGGGAATGTAGGGGGCCAGTGTAAGAGAGGAAGACCCTCAACAAGATGGATTGACACAGTGTCTATAACTATGGGCTTAAGTGTGTGGGAGATGATGAGGATGCACAGGATAAGACAGGGTTCAGATCTATTGTTCATAGGGTTGCTTTGAGTTCTAGTTGACTCAATGACACATAACAAAAACAGGTGTTGTTGTTGTTGTTGTTGTTATGTACCATCGAGTCACCTGTGACCCATAGTGTAGAACAGCTCTAAACCCTTCCCTTTCCTGAGCCAGTCTCACTAATTCTGACACATCAACCCCCATTATCCCAGTTGCTCTATCAATCCATCTCATCCAGGATCTTCCTCTCCTGCACTGTCTGTCCACCCTCTGAACATGATGTCCTTCTGGACAAGTCTCTTCTGGCTATGTGCCCAAAGTTTGTGAGACAGAGCTTCAAAATCCTAGCCTCCAAGTAGAAACTTAGTTTCATCCTCTCTAAGTCAGACCTATTTGTTTTCTTGGGAGTCCATGGTATGTTCTAGACTTTTCTCCAGCACCACAGTTCGAGGCATTGATTCTTCTTCTGTCATCCTTAGTTATTGTCCAGCTCTATGATGCAGAAGAAGTAATTGTGAACACCATGGCCTGGATTAGGCATATGTTTGTCTCTAGATTGACATCATTGCTTTTAGTACTCTGGAGAAGTCCCTGACAGCAGAATTTCCCAGTGCAGTTCACCTTTTTATTTCCTGACTGCTGGTGCCAAGAGTGTTGATTGTGGAGCTGAGCAAACTGAAGTTGTTAACAACCTCAATTTCTTCTCTATCATGCTGCTGACAATTGGCCCCATGGTGAGAATCTTTGACTTCTTGATGTTGAGATTCAATCCATATTGAAGACTAAAATCCTTGACCTTCTACAGCAAGTGCTTCAGGTCTTCTTCAGTTTCAGCAAGCAAGGCTGTGTCATCTGCATAATGTAGGTTGTTAATGAGTCTTCCTCCAAAATTGATGCCACATTACTTCTCATAAAGCCCTGCTACCCTAACGATCTGTTCTGTATATAGATTTAAAAGGTATGGAGACAAGATGTGTCCTTAACTCACTCCTTTCCTGATTTTGAACCATGCAGTGTTTGCTTGCTCTGTTCTGATGACTGCTTCCTAATCAAAGTATAGGTTTTGCATAAGGACAATCAAGTGTTCTGGAATTCCCCTTCTCATCAAGTTTGTAATCCACACAATCAAATGCCTTTGCATAGCCAATGATAGATAGTTCCTTTGGTACTCTTTGCTTTCTTCCTAGATTCGTATGACATTGGTAGATATGACAACTGTGGCCGAGTCCTCAAATTTGGAAACACAAAGGAGGAGGAATAGTTGTAAGCAGAAACTAATGATTGGAATGTGAAATGTGAAATTATGTATGTAGGGAAACTAGGCATTGTTAAGAAAGAAATGGAAAAACAACAGACATTAGTGAGCTGAAATGAACTGGTTTTGGTTGATTTTGATTAGTTGGATCATATGATCTACTATGTCAAGAACTACAGATTAGAGATGTGTAGCAACAAATTAATGTACATAAAGAGTATTTCAAAGCTTTGTGTAACATACTTTGGGTATTTTGAAAGGATAGACCAGTTCTTGGAAAAGGATATTATTCTTGGGAGGGTGAGGTATAGCACAAGAGAGGAAGACACTTGATGAGATGGGTTGATTGAGTGACTGGGGTAATAGGAGTAGGTGTTTCAAAGACAATAAATTTGGAACAGGATAGAGCAGTATTAAGGGCTATTGTACATAGGGTTCCTATGTGTCACAAGCAATTTAATGGTACATAACAACAACAAACTTTAAATATAGTGCCATCTGTGATATAATAATATATGTATATATACCTATAAGAAAGTCCAGTAAATTAAGCCATTGTCCAAATTTATGTACCAACCACTAATATCCAAGGGGAAGACTGAAGATTTGTATCAACTTCTGCAGTCTGAAATTGATCAAACATATAATCAAGATGTATTGATAATTCCTGGTGATTGGAACTATAAAGTTAGAAACAAAAAAGAATTATCAGTAGATGTGAAAACATCAACTTGACGATAGAAACAATGCCTGCAATTGCATGATAGAATTTTTTAAGATCAATGACCTCTATCACTGGGAATTCCTTTTTTCTTTTTTAATTTTATACTATTTTATTCATGAAGTTTGAATACATTATTTTTCACAAAAGATACTTCCCATTTCCTTCAGTTCCTCCATCCATCGAATTGTGCAACCCTATGATTAATACCTCCCCCTTGCCCATCCTCACAACTCTGCTTCCACTAGACTGATGACTGAACTTATAGACCTTAACAGATGAAATACACAGGAACCAAACTATTTCTTGGGAAAACCTTAGGTTCAGTATTATTCCTTAGAACAAGGTAAGGATTAAATTGTGTTACAGACTATTAGCTGTACACCTGAAAGTTCACATTGAAGTTCAACATCTATCAATCTTTTAATCATGTGTCTTACTATCTCTATTTACATTGCAGATCACTACCTAAATGTACTATTTTGTTAAAATACTTTTTCTCTACTCCTCTGAGATAATTATTTTACTTTTGGTCACATTTTGCACTTGAGATTTATTTTCAATAGCATTTGGTTCTTGTCACCCATAATATATAACATATATTTATTCCCATTCCTAAGAAGAGAGAGCCAACTGAATGTGGAAATTATTGAATGGGGAAATTATCAAATAATATCATTGATATCACATGCTGGCAAAATACTGCTGAAGATCATTCAAAAAGTACATAGATAATTTCCAGAAGTTCAAGTGGGATTTAGAAGAGGCTGTGGCACCAGGGATACCATTACTGGTTTCAGATGGATCCTGACTGAAAGTAGGAAGTACCAGAAGAATGTCTATTTGTGCTTTATTGACTATGTAAAGGTGTTTAACTGTGTGGACCATAACAAGTTGTGGCTGACATTGAGAAGAATGAGAAGAACACTGGATTGTGCTCATGAGGAACCTATACCTGGACCAGGAGGCTGTTGTGTAAACAGAGCAGGAGAGCATTGTCTTGTTTGGAATTGGGAAGGAAGTGTGTCAGGAATGTATTCTGTCTCCATACTTGTTCTATTTATATGTTGAGCAAATTCTCCAAGAGGCTGGACTCTATGAGGAGGAATGAAGCATCAGGATTGGAGGGAGACTCATCAATAACCTGCCTTATGCAGATGACACAACCTTCCTAGCTGAAAGTGAAGAGGATTTGAAGCACTTATTGCAGAAGACCAAGGAATGCAGCATTCGTTATGGATTGTGTCATAATATCAAGAAAACAAAGATTCTTATCACTATAGGCAGTGTCATGATGGATGAAGAACAGATTGAAACTGTCAACAGCTTCATCTTGCTTGGATCCACAGTTAACACCCTTGGGACAAGCAATCAGGAAATAAGGAGATACATTGTAATGGGAAAATCTGCAGTTAGGGACCTTTCCAAACTATTGAGGAGTAGTGATGTCAGTTTGAGGACTAAGGTGTGTCTGATTCAGGCCTTGGTCTCTCTGATTACTAGCTATGCCTCTGAGACCTGGACAGTGAATAAAGATGAAAGAAAGAGAATTGATGCCTTTGAGCTGTGGTGTTGGAGAAGATCATTGAACATTCCATGGACAGCTAAGAAAACAAATAGATATGTGTTGGATAGGGTGCAGCCGCAGTGCTCTTTGTAGATAAGAATGACAAGGCTTTGCCTCACATACTTGGAACATATTGCTCAGAGGTGCTGTTCCTTGGAGAGAGAAATGATGCGGGGAAGGGCGGAGGGTCGGCGAAGGATAGGAAAACTCTCAACTAGGTGGATTGACAGGGTGACTGCTGCAATGGGCTCTCGTATGTCAGGAAGTGTGAGGATGGCCCAGGACAGAACTAGGTTCAGATCTTTTGTCCATAGGGTGGCTATGAGTCATACTCAACTTGATGGTACCTAACAACAACAACAACAACAACAGCAGCATATTATCTATATCTAATATGATATACATAAAAATAACCTTAATTCCAACTCATGGCAACCCCACGGGTTCAAACATGAAGCTATATGATTTTCTTGACTTTTAACTTATGGAAGTGCATCATCTGGCCATTTTTAAGTCCATTATGGAGGCTAGTTTGTCAAGCATAAACCATTTTTATCACTCATTTCCTATTTCTACTTTCTAGGCTCAAAGTGAAACCTGATTCTGAGGTGCATTATTCCTTTTTTTCTCACTGACATCACATTGGCACTGACTAACATGTGACCCTCAATTAGATTTCTGAGGCTGTAAAATTACGCTGGAGGAGATAGCCCTCCTTTCTCCCTCAGAGCCTCTGGTAGATTCAAACCATAAGAGAGACTTGACTTTTGGGTTAGCAGTGTAACTTGTTGCAGAAAACATATGCATGAAGTGGTATATGTAGTCCCAGGGTGAAATGACCAGTTGAAATGCTCATATCTTCAGCTTCTAATCAAAAGGTTTGAGTCCATCCCAAGTGCTTCAAAAGAATGACCTGACAGCCTGTTTCTGAAAATCAACCACTGAAAAACCTAAGGGCCACAGTCCTATTCTGACACACATGGCGTTGCCATGACTCAGAGTTGTGACTGGTGATTTGTAAGGTGGCATCTATATCTTCAGAGACCCAGAAGTGTCTTAGCTCATTTAAACAAACAATCATGTCCTATCCAGGATGGGCTGGGTATAATCATAGGGTTGCACAATTTGATGGGTGGAGGGAGATGTAGGTAAAGGAAATTGGGAAAGATCCAGTGTGGAAAAACAATGTATGAGAACTTTGTGAGTAAACCAGTATAAAATAAAAATCCTTAATGTCATTTGGTTTCAAGTGTTCTGTGACAATGTGTTGTGTGGGAGTTTATTTATTTTCATGAACTATTGTGACTTCATCATCTATGATTCCCTAACTAACACTGACAGTACTTTGTATTGTACTTATTTATTTTTGAGAAATTTAAACGTAGATCTTCTAATTGGATAAAATAACAAATGGGGTGTTGTGGTTTTTTCTCCATTTTGATAGCACCAGGTGAAGTAAAAAACTTGGAGGCCATTCTGAAACCACCTAACAGTGTTACAGTGAAATGTGAGGCTCCTGCTTTAAAAAATGGTCCCAGTGAATTGTACGTATTAAAGGTGAATTTACAAGGAGAGAGTGTAAAAAAGGAGAATAAAAGCAAATGCTTATTCAAGGTAGAACATCTTTACTATTCAACAGAATACAAGTTTGAGGTAAGATTATATGTTCTGTAAACACTATAATACAGATGTGCTCTATAAGTTATTCTTTTACCAGAATGATGCTTAGATGAGCTTGAAATATTCTTGAATCTGTTGTAAAATGCTCCAAAATTCTTGGAAATTTGTGTTGCAAACTTTTTATCCAGTGGTGTTTCAGTGGCTGTAAATTCCACGGAAGGAGATTGATTATCTTTCTCCTGAGGAACATATGGTTAATTCAAACAATGTGCCTTTGGGTTAACAGTGCAACTCCTTACTATTCAGCCACCAGAGCTCCCTGGAGCTCTGCTGGTGTAGGCCATAGAAAGCTACTTGGCCCTCCAAAATTTCATGTCTTTCTGACAGTTCAAATCCACCAGCTGCTGCACCAGAGAAATATGGCCAACCTCTTTGGTATGATTTACAGTTCCTGAAAACTCACTGTAGGGTCAGTGTCAAAGCTGAGTCAGTTCTGATTTGACAGCATTGACTTTGACTTTGGACTTATAAATCTAGAATGCAATTTATATTTATTACTTGTACAACTTTATGGTTAGTATATCATCATCATTTTAAATATTCATCTGTATTTTCCATATATCCCTGTTTCTTGTTATGCACCGTTGAGTTGAAACCAACTCATAGATGACCTTCAAGCGGGTTTTCAGAGGCAGTTAATGGCATGGGAGGCGACTGCCCATCCTTCTCCCTCAGAGAGGCTGGTGGCCTTGAACCGTGTGCCTTCAGTATCGCAGTGCAGCTTCTTGCCACTAGGACACCAGAGCTCACATTTATCACTATTTATTTTTAAGATCTTTCCCTATTAAATGTTGTTGTTGTAGTTGATCTGTGTCATTGAGTCACCTGTAAGCCAGAACAACCCTGTGTACAATAGGTCTGAACGCTGACCTATCCTGAGCCAATCTCACTGTTCCTGACACACCAAGTCCTATTACACGAGTCACCGTGTCAATCCATCTCATCTAGGGTCTTCCTTTACTGTACTGTCCCTTGACCCTTCCAAGCAAGATACCCTTCTCTAAGGACTGGTCCTTCCTAGCAATATGCCCAAAGTATGTGAGATAAAAGCTTCAAAATCCTTGCCTCTAGAGAGTAACTTGGTTACATTCTCTCCAGTACTAATCTGTTTGTTCTCTTGGCAGCCCATGGTATGTTCAATACTCTTCTCCAACACGACAGCTCAAAGGCATACATTCTTCTCTCATTCTTATTTCTTGTTCAGCTCTTTTTAAATGTTATGTAGAATCCTGTCATCTATTTGTACCATGTTAATGTTTACTATTTGTAATAGGAGCAAGGTCCATATGGCAACGTGGAAAAGATAAGTTCTACCTATACTAACTTCATATAACTTCATAAATTGGAGTTGTCCTCATCAGTCACAGACACTGATCTCTGTAATGTTGTATATGTCCTCCTGTCCCATAGCGTCATGCTCCAGTGCACCTACTTCTCCTACTCAGAGGGTTTTATGTCAGTTACAAATTGATTCACAGACTTGACTTTGCTCACAGTTGAGGAATTTATTAGGGAAACATTTTGAGTAGTGGGGAAGGCAAAGGTTATTACATAGTGCAAGTTCAGGTTTAGTGAAAAGCAGCCCCAAGACAGATTAACAGTCTGACACAATTCCTCAATTAGTTCAGACAGCTTCTCAGACAACAAGTGAAAGTCCAGGTTCAAGCTAGCAGAAAAAAATGCAAGAAGTTTCTTGTTTCCTCAATTGTTCAGGATCCTTTGTCTCTTAGAAGTTAGCTCTTCTTCCTTCAGTCATCTAGCAAACAAAATCTTTAATTCTGGCTCCCTCAAGCTACATTTTGCTCCAGTTTCTCTATAGTCTTGTCAGTTCTCTCTCTTATGTTGGCCTCACAGATGTTATGATATAGAAAAAGCTGTTTTACAGAAAACCATGTGTCAACAGTTGAGGCTTCTAGTGACCACATCCCTGAGGGAGGGAGGCTAAGGCAGTGAATAAGAGAAGCCATTTTTCAAAAGTTTAACACCACACTATGTTAAGAAGTTCTAGTGGAGTAGTAAGTCACATATTCAGAAGCAACCACTCACAGGGTACAGATAGATAATCTGCTCTCTGCTTCCTGATAGATTTGTGTCTTTAGAAACCCCGTCTGAGTTAGAATCCTCACTATGATTCAGAATTCATTCAATGACAATGAGGTATTTGTTTCTTTGTTTTCTATCTTATGTTGGTTGCTATATTATAAATAAATTTTCTTAGAGGTAAACATAAAAAATGTTACCCTCTTTTATCATTGAGTCTTTTATCAATGAAATGTTTATAATTCCATTTGAAATTAAATTGTTGGATCAAAAGGGGGAAAATGTGTTTTGTTGTGGTGGTGGTAATGTGCTTTCGAGTCACCTGCAACTCATAGTGATTACACACAACAGCTCTATCCTGAGCCAGTTAACTGGCTCTGTAGACCTAATCCCATTGCCCCAGCTATCATGTCATTCTATCTTCTCCAGGGTTTTTTTCTCCTGTGCTGTCCCTCTACCCTTCCAAGTATGATGCCCTTCTCCAAGGACTTGTCACTCCTGGCCACGTGCCCAGCTTATGTGAGATGGCTATTCAAAATCCTAGCCTCCAAGAAGAAACTTGTTTTCACCCTTTCTAAGACAGACCTAGTTGTTCTCCTAGTGGTCTATGGTATGTTTAATTCTCATCTCTAGCACCACAACTAAAAGGCATTATTTCTTCTGTCAACCTTAGTCATTGTTCAGCTCTCTGATGCATAGCAAGTAATTGTAAAGACTATGGCCTGGATCAGGCACACTTTAGTCTCTAGGCTGACATCATTACTCCTCAGTACTCTGGAGAGGTCCGTGAGAGCATACTTCCTCAATGCAACTTGTCTTTTGATTTTCTGATGCTGGTTTCATAGCCTCAGTCTCTTCTCCATCCATCATGGTGCTGACAATTGGCTTCATGGTGAGAATATTTGTCTTCTTGATGATGTTGAGCTTCAATCCATACTGAAGACTACAGTCCTTGTTCTTTTTTCAGCAAGTGCTTCAGATCCTCCTCAGTTTCAGGTAGCAAGGTTGTATCATCTTCATAACATAGGTTGTTAACGATTCTTCCTCCAATCCTGATGCCAAACTCCTCCTCATAAAGATGAATCTTTTGAATGATTTGTTCTGCATATTGAAAAGATACGGAGATAGGATGCTTCCTTGCTCTGCTGTAATGACTGCCTCCTGGTCTAAGCACAGGCTTCAAATGAGCACAATCAAGTGTTCTGGAAGCCTCACTGTCCTCAAACTTAGTCACAATTTATTGTGATCTACATAGCCAGTGAAGCACATATAGACAATTCTCTGGTACCCTTTGCTTTCAGCCAAAATCCATCTGACATTAACAATAATGTGTCTGGGGCCATGGCTTCTTCTAAAACCAGCTTATATTTTTGGTAGTTCTCTACCAATATACTGTTCCAGAAGGTTCTGAATATTTTTCAGCAGGATTTTCCTGTGTTATATTGGTGATGCTATTGTTAGGTATTGTTGAGTACAATGCATAGTAATCCTATGAACAAAAGATCTGAACTCTGTTTTATCCTGTGCCATCTTCACACTTCTTGACATAAAATGAGGTGTGTGTGGGGTGTTTGTTAATAATAGTGTTGCACAATTTGATGGGTGGAGGGAAGGATGGGTAAAGGAAAGGAGAAAGATCTGGTGAGCCAAGATATAACAAAAAATTATTTATAAAAAATAAAGGAACCCATTGCAGCAGTCACAATGTCAATCTTATCTGGTCAAGGGTCTTCCTCTCCTCGCCCAACCCTCTACCCTTCCTAGCATCATGTCCTTCTTCAAGGAGTAGATCCTCCCAGCAACATGACCAAAGTATATGAGTTGAAGCCTTATCATTCTTGCTTCCAAAGAGCACTGGCTGCACCCTCTCCAAGACAAATCTGCTTGTTCTTTTGGTTGTCCAGGGGATGTTCAGTGCTCTTCTCCAACACCACAGCTCAAGGCACCAATTCTTCTTCTGTCATCCATATTAATTGTCTAGCTCTCAAGTGCATAGCAAGTGATTGAAAAGTCTATGTCCTGAAACAGGTGCACCTTAGTCCTCAAACTGACATCATTAATCTTCAATATTTTGGATAGATTCCTAACTGTAAAATTTCCCAATGCAATGTGTCTCTTTATTTCCTGAGCGCTGGTACCAAGGGTGTTAATTGTTGATCCAAGCAAGATGAAGGCGTGGACAGTTTCTATCTCCTCTCCATCCATTATGATGTTGCCTGTTGGTCCAATGGTAAAAATATGTGTTTTCTTGACATTGAGATGCAATGCACCCTGAAGGCTATATTGCTTGATTCTGCAGCAAGTGCTTCAAGTCCTCCTCACTTTCCGCAAGCAAGGTTGTGTCATGCATAATCAGATTATTGATTTTTTTTGTAATTTCTATACTCTGCCAGATCACCTAGGAATAAATATGGATCTCTTCCAGCCAGTTGGCCAGGCAGTTGTCTTCCAGATTTCTTGGCACAACTTGGTTTTTTTTTTTTTCTTGGCACAACTTGTGAGCACGCCCATGGCAACATCTATTTGTTGAAATATGTCAGTTGGTTTGCCTTCAATTCTTGGGGTCTTGTTTTTTGCCAAGTCCTTCAGTGTAGCTTGTACTTCCTTCATCATCACCATTGCCTCTTGATCATAGGTTGTTTCATGAAATTCTTCTGTGTCAGGCAATTATTTTTGGTAGAGTTACTCTGTATACTCCTTCCATCTTCTTTTAATGCTTCCTAAATCATGTAATATTCTGCGCATGGCTTCCTTAAATATTGCAATGCGAGGCTTGAATTTATTGTTTAGTTCCTTCAACTGAAGAAATACTAAATGAATTCAATATGGACAAATTCTCAGGGAATTGTTACATTCCTTCCCATGGCCCCCAAATTATTGTATTTCTAGATATTTTTAACTGTTTAGAGTGAGTTTGGGCATTTATGTTGTTGTTGCTATGTTCTGTTGAGTCACCTGAGACCCATAACAACCCTATGAACAGCAGCTCTGAAGCCTGCCCTGTCCTGAGGCAGTCTCACTGACCACAACCTACCAACTTCTATTGCCCCGGTTACTATATTAATCCATCTTATCTGGGGTGTTCCTCTTCTTCATTGTCCCTTCACCCTTCTGAGCATAATGCCCTGCTCCAAGGACCAGTCCCTCCTGCCCAAAAGTATAAGAGACAGAGTTTCAATATCCTAGCCTCCAAGCAGAAACTTGGTTTAAACTTCTCAAAACCAGACATATTTGCTTTCTTGGTGATCCATGGTATGTTCAAAACAGACTTATTTGTTTTCTTGGTAGTCCATGGTATGTTCTAGACTCTTCTCCAGCACAATAACTCAAAGGCATCAATTCTTCTGTCAACCTCAGTTATTGTCCAGCTCTCTGATGCGTAGCAAGTAACTGTAAAGACCATGGCCCAGATTAGGTGCACCTTAGTTTCTAGACCGACATCGTTGTTTTTCAGTATTCTGGAGAGGCCTCTGACAGAAGATTTTCCTAGTATAATTTGTCTTTTGATTTCCTGACTGCTGGTGCCAACACTGTTGATTGTGTATTTGAGCAAACTCTAATTGTTAACAACCTCAACCTCTTCTCCATATATCATGGTGCTGACAACTGGCCCAGTGGTGAGAAGCTTTGTCTTCTTGATTTTGAGCTTCAATCCATCTTGAAGACAATAGTCTTTGACTTTTTTCAGCAAGTGATCAGGCCCTCCTCTGTCTCAGCAAGCAAGGTTGTGTCATATGCATAGCATAGGTTGTTGATGAGTCTTCTCCAATCCTAATTCCACATTCCTTCTTAAAAAGTCCAGCTTCCCAAATGATCTGTTCTGCATATAGATTGAAAAGGTATAGAGACAAGATGCATCCCTGACACACTCCTTTCCCTGTTTTAAATCATGCAGTATTTTCTTGTTTTGTTTTGAAGACTGCTTCCTGGTCCAAGTGTAAGTTTCACAGTTAGCCTCAGTTTATAGCCTCCGTTTAAAAAAAAGTTTGTATTGTTACTATAGCATTAACTGTCTATCTCACTGCTTCCCTATTTCCCACTCAGTTCCAGGCAGCCTATTCATTCTCAAATATGTGAAAATTTTTATCTCTGGACACTGCTGCATGTTCTTCTTTCTTCCTTGATTCTCTTAAGTTTGCAAATAGTTCTGTAAAAAATATAGATTAATACTGTATTAAAAGAAAACACCTTAAGATTCTAATTAAAAGATGATTATTTTGTTATCCATTTGCTCCTGTAACCTTTCAAAATTATTTTTCCATTATACTTAAAATAATTTTTTTTAACTTTTCAATTTATAGTTTTCAGAAAAAAATTTCAGTATTACTGAGCATTGTGGTTCCTGGCTAATATATTATTAATTAAATAATTATTTAATTAATTTAAAAAGAAATTGTTTATTAAGACAAATTATTGTCTTTTGTTTTTCCAGAATTTATTTTATTTTTCTAATAGATTTGAATTTAAATTTCTTTGGCCTTTGTTTTTCTCTCCTTGTTTTTACTTTTAATTAACTAAAATTCAAATAAACAAAACAAGATTAAGCTTGGAATTGTCCATTGGTAACATTTCCTGGTGGTATTTATAGTTAAAGAGATCTCTTCTAGCTTTACTTTGGAATACAATGTTGTGAGTGACAGGATAACATCCCTATACATACAAAGAAGACCTGTTTATACCACTATCATTCAAATATATGCACCAAAAACCAGAGCCAAAGAGGAGGAAATAGATGACTTCTAACAACTTTTGTAGTCAGGAATCAATCAAACCAACAAGAATTGATTATGAGTAACTGGATTTCAAAAGTTGGAAATAGGGAAGAAGGATTGATATTCAAGAAGCATGGACTTGGTGACAGAAATTAAACTGGAGAGAGAATGACAGAATTTTGTACAATCAATGATATATTCATTGTGAATAACTTTATAAGAAACACAAACAGCAGCTGTACATATAGACTTCATCTAATGGTCTATACAGGCATCAGATTGACTACATCTGAGGGGGGGGGAATCTATGGAGAAGCTCAGTATCAGCTGTGACAACTAGGTCAGTTGCTGATTGTGGAATAGACCATCAATTTCTCATATGCAAGTTCAAACTGAAGCTAAATACAAAATTTAAAAGAACCAAAGTTTGACCTAGAATCTATCTCATCTGAATTTAAAGATTTGATGAAAGACTTAAGGCATAGAATATTAGTTGGCGAAGACTCGATGATTTGTGGAAGATATCAAGAATATAATCCATGAAGAATGCAACAGGTCATTACAAAGACAGAGGAGGAAGAAAAGACCAAGATGGACATCAGAATAGACTGAATATTTCAGAAGAGCACCAAAAAGCCAAAGCAAAGGGATGAAATAAGAAATTTTAGGAGCTCAACAGAAGATTTCAAAGGGCAGCTTGGGAAGACAAAGCAAAGTATTATAATCAAATATGTAAAGAACTGGAGTTGGAAAATCAAAAGCGACAAACTCACTTGGTATTTGTTAAGCTGAGGAATTGAAGAACAAGTTTAAGTCTTAATTTGGAATACTTTAGGAGGCTGAGGCAAGAATGTTGAACATCCCAGGAAGCATCAAAAGAAGATGGAGTCATTGTACCAAAAATAATTGGCTGACACAAGATAATTTCATGAAACAATTTATGTTCAAGAGGCAATGGTGATTAAGGAGGAAGATGAAGCTGCTCTGAAGGAATTGATAAAAAATAAAGCCCCAGGAATTGAGGGCAAACCAATTGACATATTTTAATGAATAAATGTTGCCCTGGATGTACTTACCTGGTTGTGCCAGGAAATCTGGAGGACAACTCTCTGTCCAACTGACTGGGAAAGATACATATTTATTCCCATTTAAAAAAAAAAAAAGGTGAACTGATAGAGTGTGTAAATCATCAAACAGCATAACTAATATCACACGCAAGCAAGATCATGCTGAAGATGATTCAAAAATTACTATTTCAGCAGAGAACTACTGGTTGTGCAAGCTGGGTTTAGAAGATGCTGTGACATTATGAATATTATATCCAATGTTAGATAGACCTTATACAAAAGCAGAGAGTACCAGAGGAATATCTGTCTGTGTTTAATTGAGTATACAGAGACATTTGACTGTGTGGATTGCAAAAATATTATTGTTAACTTTTAGAAGGATGGGAAATTTAAAACACTTGATTGTTCTTATTTGAAACTTTTACTTGGACCAGGAAGCCATTATCAGAACAGAACAAGGAAACACCTCATGGTTCAGAATCAGGAATGGTGTGCACCAGTGATGGATCCTATCTCCATACCTTTTCAATCTAATGTGGAAAAGATCAGCTGGGAGGCTGGGCTTTATGAGGAGGAATATAGTATTAGGATTGGAGGAAGACTTACCAATAATCTGCATTATGCAGATGATACAACCTTGCTTGCTGAAACTGCGGAGGGCATGAGATATTTGTTGTAGATGGTCAATGACTGCAATATTCAATATAGATTGAAACTCAATGTCAAGAAACAAAGATCCTTACCACTGGACTAATTGGCAGCATCATTATAGAGAAGAGTGTTGTTGATTGTGAACAATTTTAGCTTGCTGGGTTCCACAATCAACATTCTTGGCACCAGCAGTCAGGAAATAAAAAGATTAATTGCATTAGAAAGTCTTCTGTCAGGTACTTCTCTTGATTAGAAGACCAACAAAGTCAGTCTGGAAAGTAAAGTGCACCTGATCCAGGCCTTGGTCTTTGCAATTACATCAGGGAGCTAAACAATGACTAAGGATGCTAGAAAAAGAATTGATGTTTTTGTCTTCTGATGCTGGAGAACAGTGTTGGACATATTGTGGACAGCCAAGAGAATAAACAAATCTGTCCTAGAGAACATGAATCCAAGTCTCTCTTTGGAGGCAAGGATTTTGAAGCTCTGTCTCACATATTTTTGCCATGTTGCCAAGAGGGATAAGTCCTTGGAGAAGTAGATCATGCTCAGAAGTTTGGAAGGACAGCACAAGAGAAAAAAAGACCTGGAGAGGAATGGAGTAACTCAGTGAATGGGAATAGGTTTGTCAGAGATGATGAGATTGGCTTAGGATAGGGCAGGGTTCAGAGCAATTGTACATAGGGATAGTATGAGTTGCAGGCTACTTGATGGCACATAACAACGGCAATAACATTTCCCTGTGTCCTACAATAGTTTTTGTCACTTATTTATAGTACCTGTACATACAATTTAATAAATTGTTTTTTGAAATGTAATTCTATTGTAAGTAACTTTTTTTTAGTTTGGATTTCTAAAAACATAACTTGGAAATTTTTTAATGGATGTACTATTTAAGAGGATGGTTTACAACTTTGTAATTGCAATTTTATTGGTATTAGTTATCTATATATAAAAAAAATTTGGTCATCTGATATTTCTATATTCTGTTTTTTTTTAGGAAATACTAGACTGCCTTCCATAGTGGTTGTATAGCTTTTCAAACCCATCAGCCATGCATAAGATATTTTATTTATTTTTTCTAATTATGATTACTGATTAAAGGGCAAAACATTTTGTATATCATATTGTTCCAAATTACATTCTTGTATAAAATATTTGACAACACAAACTTAAATTATCTTGAAATTTCAGCTTTTAACTTAGAGAAACCCAAAGTGAAATAAAAGTATAAAAATATATAAAAATAAGGAACATTGAATGATATAGATCATATAGGCTGTTCATTACCATATGTGTCCATTAGAAAGCTAATTTCTTCTCTTTTTGTTGCTAATATTTAGGTCTTTTTTTGCAATAGCCAAAAGTGTGGAGCACCAAAGTCTGCTATTCAGTCAACATCTTGTAAGTCACTACTAACCTTTTTGTTATTCTTTCTGTCTGTATAATAAAATTTTTAATTTCATTTTAAATAATAAGATGTTTAATATTTAAATATTTAACAGCTATTTCACTATCTAGCTCATTAAAATTATTTAAGTGATATCCTTTATGTACACATTATATACTGTAGACAACATATTAAAACCCAATGTCTTAAATTAAGATATTGTTGCAGTTAGGGACTGTCTCTTGCCTGACAAATAGCCCTATGTGAAAGTATAAAATTGCCCAAAGAGTTATATTTAGGAGGTAAGTGGTTGTGTTGCCATCCCAAGGACAAGTGATTCAAAACCACCAGTTGCTTCATGAAAGATGGAAAATCTCCTCCAATCAGACTTACAGTCTCTGAAAAGCCACTGGAGAATCCACTATGAGTCAGTCTTGAGAGAAAAGGAGAGAGAAGCTTTAGGGAAGCAAATCACTGGGTCTTTCTTCCACTGAAGAGCTGAGTGTGTGATTTCAAACTGCCAACTGTTTGTTAGGGATTAAGTGCTTAATTACTGCCCCATCAAATATTTAAATTCAGATTCCTAAAGCTAGAACTCATTGCATTGGATTCAGAACCAACTCATACCTGATGCATTAAGTTACTTTTCTCCTACACATATACAGTGGCTAGCATTTTTCATTAGCAGGGCAAATCCTTACAAGCTAGACCATCAGACCTCCCTCAACTGAGATTAGGAAATGAGTAATTAATTAGCAAATGGCTACTGACTTCATAAAAGAATACATAAGAAGTCATAACTTTGTAGATTATTAAATTCTGCTTTTGTGTGATATTTCTTTCATGTTAGTTTCTTTATTGCTGGTAATATTCTGAGGTTATTACATGTTTTATCTTATTTTTCCTTTCAATGTACTTTTTATAGAAGTAGATGTTAAGTGTACATTTTTATGTATTTCATTGAAATAAATTACTATAACTCTCACAACAGCAACAATATGACTGTTTAGTATTTTGCCATAAACATTGCCATTTTTTTTATCAAAATAAAGTAGCCCTTAGACAAAATAAAGCAAATTAAAATTTCATTATTTGAATAAAAATAACGGCTTTGCCACACCACTCCCTACTCATTCTCTTTTTAACAGTGTAGTCACTTGTAACAATTTACATTTCCAGCCCATTAAATACTTTCCTGTATTTATGAAAAAAAAAAGTTTCTATCTTATTCTGTCTAGAGCTATTAACTTTACTGATAACATCAGGGCTTTGTGGTAAGGAATTATGCTGCCAATGCAATAGTATGCAGTTTGAATACACCATCCACTATGGGAGAAAAAGGACATTCTCCTTTTTTGCAATTTATTGCCTCTGAAGCCACTGGAGGTTCTGACACAACGGTACACCACAACAACATTGATAGGAAAAAAGCACAAATTCACTGCTGTCTGGTAATTCTAACCAATAGCAACCTTCCCTCTGGTTTCTAAGGCTATAAATCTTTATGAGAGGAGACTGACTATTTTCTTCCAGAATACCATCTGGTAGATTTGAACCACTCATGTTTTGGTTACTGGCAAAATACATAATGGTGCAGTATTTCATAACACATAGGGCTGCTAACTAAAAGGTCAGAGGTTCAAATAAAACAGCTGCCCTGCAGAAAAAAAGATGCGAAGTCTCTTATTGTAAAGATTTACAACTTTAGAAACTTAATGGAGGGTTGCTTTTGAGTAGCAATCAGTAGATTTTGGTGTTACTGATATAAACGAACCCTGATGGTACCATGTTTAAAATATTAACCTGCAAAGCAAAAGATTGGTTATGTGCCTCTACCAGACACTCCACAGGCTACAAATGTTGAATCTGCTTTTGTAAAGATTTACAACATTGAAAACTTTTATGGTTGTTGTTGTGAGTCAGAACTGACCCATAGCTGACCCTCTCTCTGGTGGGTTTACAGAGGCCGTTAATCAATCATACAGGAGGAAATTACTCATCTTTCTTCCGCGGAGCAGCTAGTGGCCTCAAACCACATGCCTTCTGATTGCAGTGCAGCTTTTTGAGACTAAGCCCCTATACCACTCCCAATTAAGAGTAGTTCGAAATGTTCTTTAGGCAGACTGAGCCCCAAACCAACTGATTGCAATGGTTTGTGTTAATTGATAGGATTCTAAGCAGAGAGAACACTGAGTACATAGCTTTAAACTTTGTCAATTTGTTTACTCCTTAGGTGAAATCCAATAATTTAAACTTCTGTATGCTGTGTGATCAACCCTAGTCTATTTCTGTTATTGTCATTACCATTTATCTGACCTTCTGTCTTGCATACACATGCACAAACATAATCACTGAAAGTTTATTTTCCAAAGTCAAGAAGACTTGCAAAAAATAACTTATTTTCCAAACTACTTTACAAATTTCTATGAAGTGTTAAATGCAAAATATAAAGACTATACTAGTATACATTATACAAATGTGTTGGTGATCCATTTCCACATTAAAGTTTTCTTTTCATTGAATCCTTCTTTTATTATGTAAATAATTTTTAGCAGTTTTGGAGTCTTAGACTCAAAGGAGTGTTTCAAACTCACACACCTATATAGGCTATTTAAAATGTCTGTCAGTCTACCATCACCTAGATACTGTTATCTGACTCTCACAGAAATGAAACCAACAGGATGGAAGACTTTATTTGTGTGGTAGGGAAAACTCTGATTTAGAAGTTCCCTATTCCAAATAAGAAACAGTATGTGAAAGCTGGGTGATTTCCTTCCAAAATATTTTGTTCATTGAAAATCCTATACACAGCATGGTTGTATTTGACACTCATGGGATCACCATAAATCAGAATTGACTTGGTGATAACTGAGGATTTTGTTTTTATTCTCTAATAACATTCTCATGACCAAAACTTTCAGAGATGTCAGTGAAGGTATGTCCAGTTACCAAAGGGTGGTACTTCTGGAAATCTCAAAGCAACAACTTCCCAAGATAATTTTGTCATTGTGAACTATCTAGTTGGAATGTGCTAATAGCTGACTCTCCAGAGTGTTTTCAGAGACTGTTAATCACATAGGAAATTACCACTAGGCCACCGGAGCTCCCTAAGTGGATGCAGTTCAAATATAAATCTTCCTATCCGGATGGAGTTTAACAGTCAGATATTCTTTTATTCGTATAGCCCTCTAATTCTGTGTTTACAACTGGATGCCTAATAATGATTTTAAAGTTTCAAATCTCACAGCCTTGCTGATTCCAGTTAATTCCAATTCCATTTAGCCATTTACCTCCCACTTCAGAGCTACTGATAGTCTAGTGGTAAGGAGTGGGCTGTCATTCCAAAGGCACACAGTTTGACTTCACCAGCCACTCCACAGGAGGAAGATGAGCAATGTACAGCCTCTGAAAACCTACTGGAGGCTCAGATATGAGTCAGTCTGAGTCAACAATGGAACAACACAACACACAGAACAACAATGACAACAACAGAGTTACTAACTAGTCTGACTATTTTCACCTCTGGCCTAGAATATAGCATTCTCATGAAATTGTCTTACAAATGCTTGTAAAACATGAATGAAACTATATAACTCTAATAAAAAAGCTAGCAGAGGCTATAATTTCCCACAATGTAAAATCTGAAATATTCTTAAAATATTTTAAAAAGCTGAAATAATCAGATCCTCTCACGTCACATCTCCTACTGTCCTCCTCCTCACTTATTTCTTTCCAGTCTCATTGGAATTTTTGCTATTTTTTCCTACTCTTGAGTCCTCATCTTGGGAGTCCCTTTGCCTAGAATACAAACTTCTGGGTATTAGCTTGCCTAACTCCCTTACCTCAGTGAATGTCCCTGACATATCTGATCATTTTCTTGATGTAATCTAGTACTCCTCATAGCCTCCGATGTCCTTATCATTTTCCTTTTTATCTTTGCACCTTGTCTTCTAAGCTACTTTATAATTTTTTTATTTCTTATATTTATTGTTTATTATCTGCCATCTTCACTGGAAGATAAGTTCATGAGAGCGAAGGATCCTTGGCTTGTTCTCTTACGTTTCCTAAATGACTAGAACAGAACTTGGGTCACAGTAACACTAAAAAATATTTTTAATAGTGTATATTGTATGTAGAGTTCAGTAAGAACAACAATCTGACCCTCAGACAGGTTTTTCAGACAGTGAATTGCACAGATAGAAATAGCCCATCATTTTTCCATGCAATAGTTGGTTGATTTGAACTGTTAGCCATTGGACTGGCTGTGCAACTCTTTACTACTGTTACTGGAGCTCCCTAATAATTTATAGTTAATACCTAACTGTGTTCCAGGATGTTTTCCAAGTGTTTACTCAAAATCTATTCATTTAACCATAGTTTAGGAGCTGAGGAAACGTAGACATGAACATAACAGGAATTCTTTGTGACCAGAGTCCCAACCAGGAAGGTGTATAGCTAGGATCTGAACCTGAGAAGACTGCTCTTTAAGTGGCTCTATTTATGTGTATGAAAAGCAAGTGCACTTCTGCATATAATACTTAACAATGTGGCTTTCTTTTTGAGAATTATACCAAGTAGATTATCTCTTTGATATTTTCGAAACGACTCACTGAGCAAAAGAGAATGGAACCAAAACAATATTATTTTCATAAAAGAACACTATTTAAAAGAACTCTGGTTGCCTGGTGGTAAAGGACTTGCAATGCCAACTCAAGGGCAGGTGATCCAAATTTACCAGTTGCTTCAAGGGACAAAGATAAGCAATCTCCTCCATGTGATTTACAGCTTTTAAAAACCCACTGGAGGGTCAGTTATGAGTGGGTTTCTATTCTGTGACAATGAGCTGCTTGTTATTTAAACAAAAGCAAGAACGTTACTCTTCTAGATCTAAATTGCTCTCTTTACATATAAATGAGGGGGTTTGGTCCTGCATGGTTTATATAAAATTTACAAAATCGAGAATTTATTTTCTTTTTTGCTATTATAAAACCTCTAATAATTGAAAACATAAAATATATGAGCTTTTTGGAGAACACTTTATTTCTTTTATTTAATATATACACATAATTTTCTTTATTCTTTAAAAAAATCTTCCTTTATAACTTTTTAAAAAAGATTTTATTTTTTGTTGGTTTACATGCAGCAATTTGTTTATTATTATATTTCATTCATTCATATTGTTTTAATACATGAACTTCTACAGTTCTTTTTCAAATAATCTAACAAAATATTTAATATAATAAGATTTCCGAATGTGTTTTTCTTCATTTCTAGATAATGATAAAGCACTGATAATATTTCTGGTATTTCTGATTGTTGTGACATCAATAGCCTTGCTTGTTGTTCTCTACAAAATCTATGACCTGCATAAGAGAAGATCTTGGTAAGAGCTGCTTTAAAAAAAGAAATGACAATAACTATGCAAGCATAAAGAATGAACCAGATAAGAGAGAAAAAAAATGTAATTTCCGTCAGCATAATTTGAAGTTCATTTGACAATTGAACTTAAAAAAACCAAACAAAAACAGCAACAACCTAACATTAACTCTGCTTTTATATTTCTAATTTTTGTTGGGTTTTCTTTTTTCCATTATTTCTAATTATATTTTAATAATTTTAAATAAAATATAATTTTTAATCTTATTTTATAAAATCAATCACCATTAGACCTTGCCCATTGCCTTTTTGCCTGGATCCCTAGCATATGCTTCCCCTACCTCCCTCCACCCACCAAACTGTGCAGCCCTGTGGTTTCACCACTACCTATCTTCACCGCTTTACTCCCTAACCCCTAGAGTTCCTGTACATGTTTTACTAGTTATCTTTCTATTTTTACAATAATGGTCTTATTCAGTATTTGTTCTTACGAAGCTGTGTTAATTCACTCTGCATAATGCTCTTCAAACTCTCCTGAGTTATGTAGTTGTTGTTACGTGCCATTGAGTTACTTGTGACTCTTAGCGACCCTATGTTCAAGAGCCCTAAACGCCGTTCTATCCTGTGCCAACCTCACTGTCTCAAACACACTCATTCCCACCACTCCACTCACAGAATCGATCCATCTCATCGAGAGTCTTCCTCTCCTCTGCCATCCCTCCACTCTCCCAAACATGATGTCCCTCTCCAAGAACCAGTCCCTCCTTGCAGCATGCCCAAAGTATGTCAGGCGAAGCTTTAGAGTCCTTGACTCCAAGGAGCATTCTGGATTCACCCTTTCTAGGACAAACCTGTTTGTTCTCCTAGCAGTCCATGGTATATTCAACACTGTTTTCCAGCACCACAGCTCAAAGGTATCAATTCTCTTTCTATTATTCCTAGTCACTGTCCAACTCTCTGATGCATAGCAAGTAATTGCCAAGACCATAGCCTGGATCAGGTGCACCTTAGTCTCCAGCCTGACATCATTGCTTTTTAGTACTCTTGAGAGGTCCCTCACAGCTGACTTTTCCAATGCAATTCATCTCTTGATTTCCTGGCTGTAGTTACCAAGAGTGTTGACTGTGGAGCCAAGTAAACTAAAACTGTTAACTATCTCAATGTCTTCACTATTCATACTGATGCTGCCAATTGGCCCAGTGGTGAGAATCTTTCTTTTCTTGATGTTGAGTTTCAATACAAATTGAAGGGTGCAGTCATAGCATTTTTCAAAATTATTGCCCCGAATGCTGCATAGTACTCCATTGTGTGAATGTTCCACAATTTCTCAATCCATTCAATTGTGGTTGGACATTTAGGGTTGTTTTCATGTTCTTGTGATGGTGAATAATGTAGCTGTGAACATTTGTGTACAAGTCTTAATTTGTTTCTAAGTCCTAATTGGTGTAGATGAAATCTTAATGTTTTCTATAAATACTTATAATGCTATGAACTTCTTTTATAATGACCAGTGAAAATTTTTTGTTGCTTTAGAACGTAATAGGTAAGATATCTATAGAAAGTTTAAAAAAAAGCCAAAGAAATGGGGGAGGGAATATCTGGGGAAGCACTTATATTTCTTTCTGTGTTTATAGCCATAAGGCAGAATGGGAAGACAAAGTAAAACATTGCAATGAAATAAGCAAGGAGCTGGAGTCAGAAAATCAAAAGGGTTGAATTACTCAGCATTTCTTAAGCTCAAGGAGCTTAAGAATAAATTCAAACCTCGAGTTGCTATACTTAAGGATGCTTTGGGCAGAATATTAAATGATCCAGAAAATATTAAATGAGGGTATAAAGAATATAAAGAGTCACTGTCCCAAAAGGAATTGGCAGACACAAGAATTTCATAAAACAATATATGAGCAATAGCCTATGGAGATAAAGGAAGCTGCTTTGAAGGAAATGGCAAAAAAATAAGGCCCCAGGAATAGGTGGTATACCAATTGACATATTGCAACTAACAGATGCTTACCTACATGTGCTCACCAAGCTGTGCCAAGAAATCTGGAGGACAGCCAGCTGGCCAACTGACTGGAAGAGATCTGTATTTGTCCCCATTCCAAAGAAAAGTGACCCAACAGAGGGTGTAAATTATTGAACAATATCATTAATATCACATGAAAGCAAGATTCTGCTGAAGATTATCCAGAAATAACCGGAATAACACATCAACAGAGAACTATCAGAAGTCCAGTCTGGGTTTAGAAGGGCCGTGGTACTACAGATATTGTAACTAATGTTAGAGGGATCTTGGCTGAAAGCAGGGAATACCAGAGGAATGTTTATCTTTGGTTCGTTGATTATGCAAAGGCATTTTACTATGTGGATCACAACAAACTGTGGCTGACTCTGAGAAGAAAGGGAATCCCAGAATACCTGATCTTGTTAATGTGAAACCTATATTTGGACCAGGAGGCTGTCATCAGAACAGAACAAGGGAACACTGCATGGTTCAAAATTGGGAAGGGTGTACGCCAGGGATGTGTCCTATCTCCATAACTTTTTAACCTATATGCACAACAGATTATCCAGGAGGCTGGGCTATATGAGAAGTGTGGCATCAGGATTAATAGATGATTCATCAACAATCTGCATTATGCAGATGACACTACCCCGCTTGCTGAAACTGAAGAGGACCTGAATTGCTCGCTACAAAAGGTCAAGGACTGCAGCCTTCAATAGGGATTGAGATTCAATATCAAGAAGACAAAATCTTACCACTGGGCCAATAGGCAGCATCAGGATGGACGGTGAAGAGATTGAGATTGTTAACAGTTTTCGTTTGCTTGGTTCCACAGTCAATACTCTTGGCACCAGCAGCCAAGAAACTAAAAGACGTATCACAATGGGAAAGTCTGCTGTCAGGGACCACTCCAGAGTACTGAAGAGCAATGGTGTCTCTCTGGAGACTAAGGTGCACCTGATACAGGTCATGGTCTTTATTACTTGCTATGCATCAGAAAGCTAGACAATGGCTAGGGATGATAGAAGGAGAATTAATACCTTTGAGCTGTGTTGCTGGAGAAGAATATTGAATACACCATTGACTGCTAAGAGAACAAACAGGTTCTTCCTGGAGACGGTGAAACCAGGCTGCTCCTTGGAGGTAAGGATTCTGAAGCTTCATCTGACATGCTTTGGACATGTTGCAAGGAGGGAACGGTCCTTGGAGAGGGACATCATGCTTGGGAGGGTGGAGGGACAGTGCAGGAAAGGCAAACCCTTTATGAGGAGGATTGATACAGTGACTGGAATAATGGGGGTGAGTGAGTTGGAGACGATGAGGCTGGCACAGGACAGAGCAGGGTTTAGGGCTGTTGTACACTGAGTTTCTATGAGTCGCAGGTGACTTGATGGCACGTACAACACAACAAAATAGCCGTAAATAGCCCTAAATGCCCACACTTTACGAAGAAGAAGAACAACAATTAAATTAATGTTCACCAATACAGTCAGACTCATGGCTAGCCAATATCATTATTTTCGAGAATGCAAATATTAACATGCATTTGTATTATGCCATTTTATTCTCACAGAACAGTTGGTGTATTTGAACTAGCAATCCTTAGGTTAGCAATTCAATGTATAATGCAGTAAGCCTGCAAGAGGTCTTTAATAAAATAGTTATGTCACACATCTGAGTTTTACAGTCAATTCCTAGCTGACTTTTTTCTTGTTTCTTCCCTGTCCCTTATAACTACGTCTATTTTCTCTCATTTTATCCTAACTTCTTTCCTTCTTCCCTCCCCCAAATAGTCATTGATTAATAAATATATTGAGTACTAACTGAACCCTATCTTCCTTAAAAAAATACTTATGTTTCTTATTTCCACAGCAATTTAGATGAACAGCAGGAACTTGTTGAAAGGGGTAAGTTTGAAAATTTTTAACTGATATTTAACCCATATCTTGTATTTTAATTGATACAATTTACACAAGAGTTCAGTGTTGTTAAGTTAACCCAATTTCCTTTTTAATGAATTTTAAATTCACTTATTCAGCAATCAATATCTAGGAAATGACAAATGTATATAAATTATTGTACCAGATACAGAGAATGTTACTGTGACAGTCCATACATTCTGTTCCTAAAAAGAGTAATGTGATAAATGCCATATATTTTGGCTCTATATGTATGGCTCTACTGGGAAAAAGAAGGTGTGAAACAGTGCATGGGGAGAGGAAAATATTGATTTATATAGATATAGGGAAACACTAGATTGAAAAACAAGACAGATGAAAGATAACACTGAATTAACATTAAAGAGAGAAAAACGTGGCAAACGTTTTCAAGTTCTCAAAAGCTTAGGTGGTCAATCTCACTTGAAGGAACATTTATAGACAGAGCAATTTGACTCAGGAGGGAAAAACAAATTTCTTTTTAAAAATTTATTTCCATTTTAGTTCTTTGCTAAAACATGATTTTTGTTCTGTAAAGAGGCAGCTCTGGTGGCTTATTGATAAGTAATTATGCTGAGATTTTAAAGGCATATGGCTTGAATCCATGGCTGGTCCATGAGAGAAAGATGGACAGTCTCCTCCTATGTGATTTACTACCTCTGAAAAACCTGCTTGAAAACCTGCTGACAGCTTCAGCTTTTTCAATTCCAACCCAATGGCACATAACAAAAACAAAGCAGAGAGAGCTGGAAAAACCATAGATAGTTTCTGATAAAAATATTTGTTTTTTTTCAAGAGAAGTAAATCATCAGAAGTTTTCATCTTATTTTACTTTGTCATTGAAGGGCTTCCCAGGGGCAAGGGCAAATACAATGTCTCTGTGTAGAAGCTTAGTTTTTCTGTCTGTCATGGTACTATGTATTTACTCACTCATATCTTGATTAATCTCCTCTAGTAGAATATAAATGTTTGTGTTTTATTTACAACTAAAAATACTTACTATGTTTCATTGATTATGCAAAGCATTTACTGAGTAGATCATAACAAATTATAGATAACTTTCATAAGAAGGGGAATTCCAGAATACTTAATGGTGCTTCTCTCAAAGCTAAATAGAATAAAGGAAGACTGCTTTGCTTAAAATCTAGAAAAGTGTGTCAGGGTTTTAATCCTTTCTCTATACCTACTTAATTTGAATGTTGAGTAAATACTTGAAGAAGCTGTACTAAAATTAAAAAGAGTGTGGTGTCAGGATTAGCGTAAGATTCATAAAGAACCTGCATAATGAGATGACACAACCTTGCTTGTGGAAAGTGAAGCAGTTACTGGGAAGATCAAAGACTACAGCTTTCAATATGCGCTACATCTTAGTATCAAGATGATGAAAATCCCCACCACTGGACCAAAAGAAAGCATTATGATAGATGAAGAATGACTGACATTGTCAAAGATTTCATTTTGCTTGGATCCACAATCAACACTCATGGTAGCAACAGTAAAGAAATCAAAAGACTTGTTAGGTTGGGAAAGTTTGCGCTCAAAGACGTTTTCAAGGTGCTCAACAGACAGCAAGGATGATAGAACCCTTTGTCTTTTCAATTACTTCTCTTGCATGTAGTAGTTGGACAACAAATAAGGGAGAGTGAAGAAGAATCAATGACTGAATTGTGGTGTTGGAAAATAATACTGGGTATATTGTGGACTGCAAAATGGAATACACAAATCTCTCTTGAAGGAAGTACAACCAGAGATCTCCTTTGTCCAACTTTTAGAAGCAAGGGTGGGGTTGTCAAGAGAGATTCAAAGATGATTAGTGGTTTCTGGAGCAAGCCACAGGTAGTAGAGACTTGTTGGATAGAGAAAGGTCATGTTTGTGAAAACCTGACAATTGAAATAATAATTAATTTGTGAATGGTGATTCTATTTACTGAGATATGAAATTCTATCATAGAAAATTAGTTTCTTTTTGAACATCTTGAATTTTGAGGAACATGTAATTGTGAGTTCCCTAAGTTAGTTAGGTGCCATCAAGTCAAGTATGACTCACAGTGACCCTATGAATGAGAGATATAAACTCTTTCCTATTTTGTGCCATCTTCACACTTCCTGCCACACTAGAGCCCATTGAGTCAGGCATCGTATCAATCACATGATTGAGGAACTTCCTCTCGTTTGCTTACCCTCCACCCTTCTAAGCATCATGACCCTCTTTGCAAGGAATAGCCCCTCCTAGCAACATGCCAAAAGTATGTGAGGCGAAGCCTCCTCATCATCTTTGCCTCTAAAGAGCACTCCAGCTGCACCCTCTCCAAGACCTTTTTGTTCTTTTGGCTGACCATGGGATGGTAAGTACTCTTCTCCAACATCATAACTCTAAGGCATCAATTCTTCTGTCAGCCTTATTGATTGTCCAGCTGTGAGATGCATAGCAATTATCAGAAAGACTATGGCCTGAATCAGACACATCGTAGTCCTCAAACTGACATCATTACGCCTCAATACTTTGGAGAGCTCCCTAACTGCAGACTTTCTCAGTACAATGCATCTTCTTAATTCCTGACTGCTAGTACCAAGGCTGTTAATTGTGGATTCAAGTAAGATGACGTTTTTGACAGTTTTAATTTCTTCTTCATCCTTCATGATGTTGCTTATTGGCCCAGTTGTAAGAATCCTTGTTTTCTTGACATGGAAATGCTATCCATATTGAAGACCATATTTTTTTATCTTTTGCAACAAATGCTTCAAGTCTCCCTCACTTTCAACAAGCAAGATTGTATCATCTGCATAATACAATTTATTGATAAATCCCTCTTCAATCCCGATGCCACATTCCTCTTTATAAAGTCCAACTTCTCTAATAATTTGCTAGGTATACAGATTGAATAGATATGGAGAAGGAGTAAAACTCTGACACTTTTCACTGTTACTTTTAAGCCATGAAGTATTGGCCTGTTCTTTTCGAACAACAGTCAGGTATAGGTTTTGTATGAGCACAAGTAAGTGCTCTGGGATTCCCATAGTGAGCCACCACTTGTTAGGATCCACACAATCAAATATCTTTGTATAGTCAATGATGCACAAATAGACATTCTTCTGGTATTCTTCACTTTCAGCCAGTTCCCTAAGAATTGGTGGAAAAGAGCATAAACCTCAGGAGACAGTTTAGGTGTGAGATGTAGAATCTATTGGGTAATGGTTGAGTGGGTTTTCCCAGGAATTGTGTCTGAGAAGAAAAGAAGACTAAGGAATGAATCAGAGTTATAAGTTTAATTATAAACATTGTAAAGGTAGATATAAAACTAGTCCTGAATCTTTAATATATTTAAAGATGATGAAAAGCAACTGATGAATGTGGAGCCAATCCATGCAGATGTTTTGTTGGAAACTTACAAGAGAAAGATTGCTGATGAAGGAAGACTTTTTCTGGCTGAATTTCAGGTGTGTGCATTCTTAAAATCTGATGAGGAATCCTGTTTAATTGTCAGAATAATTGAAATTTAGAATATTTCTAGAACTGTTTTCTTTCATTATCTCATACAGTACGCCAACTTAGTCAAAGCAATTATTTATACACTAGACGCATAGAGGGTTACAAGCTCATGGTCATAGGGCATTATACCGAAAAGTAAATAATTTGAAATAATGATTTCTTGTATTCTTTACCAATTTTGAAGTTATGTCATAAAATATACTTGACTGACTTTGGATGTGTATTCTAGACAGGCACTTAAAGATACGTATCAAAACGGTTGTTAAAGTGGCAGTGATTAATTCTAAAGTACTCTTTTGTGAGCTTAATATTCTTTGTAATCCACCATTAACTTTTTAAGGAAAACAAGGCTTTTATATTTCTATAATTCCCAACAAGATTAAATTTAATTACTATATGCAACTTGTTTATCAGTATAAAGGAAATATATTACAGGACATTTCATTTTCTCAAATGATAACTGACAAGGGGAGAGGATTGTCTTCCCTGGATCTGCTGTGACTCCAAGAAACTTTGTGTGTTTCAGAGCATACCACGAGTGTTCAGCAAGTTTTCTATCAAGGATGCTCGGAAGTCCTTCAACCAGAATAAAAACCGTTATGTTGACATCCTTCCTTGTAAGTAGTCATTGCAAATTGAGTTACCAAATACTGATGCTACTCAGTTGTTTGACATTCAACTTACTTTCTTTACTCTAAACAGATGATTATAACCGTGTGGAACTCTCTGAGATAAATGGCGACCCAGGGTCAAATTATATAAATGCCAGTTACATTGATGTGAGTAAAATGACATCATTTTCCTGTTGATGATTTTAATTTTTTTTAACTTTGTACTCAATTTATCTCTTTTATCATCTTTGGAAATTCTTTGAAATATTATTTTAAATACTTGAAATAAATCCATTATGTTACTGATACAAAGAACAAAATCACTAATATTAATATGAATAGCTGTATAACATTTGTCTACTGAGCACATAACAATAGCTGTTATTATACATAATCTCAGGGTTTTCTATACTAACAAAATGATACTAATAATGAGCATATTCCAGTGGCCCATTATGTGATAGATATTAAAATAGGTGATTTGTACATATATTTATAGTAACAGCCTCACCCTTGTCTCAGACACGTGTGTTACGCTTCTTTGTATAGGTGGGCGGCTGGAATATTCTAGTAAATTCTGTTGACTTGTGATTCTTTTTGTTGCTACAGATCATCTATTCTTTGGAGATATCTCCAAATGTATTTACTGATATCTGATAGATTGAATCAAAGTATGTTAAAATATTATTTTTAAATTATTAAATTTTATTAGTTTTAATGAACATTTACAGGGATTTTGGGTTTTCATTCCTTCACTGCTGCACCAATCTATCTACCCTCCTCCCCAGTTTGTTCTTCTTCTCCCACCATCCGAATGTCTGTTTTAATTGTCCAATTGCCACAGTGCTTGTCAACGTCAGTTCTGATTAATCTCCTTTGTCAGTGTGTCCTTTGCCATTCCCT
>NW_006399860.1:4392307-4462657 GCF_000299155.1 Elephantulus edwardii | reverse complement strand
TCTCAATCTCTCCATCATCCATCCTGACACTGCTAATTGGTCCAGTGGCAAGAATCTTTGTCTTCTTGACATTGAGCCTTAGTCCATACTGAAGGCTGAAGTCCTTGACCCTTCGCAGCAAGTGCATGAGGTCCTCCTCAGTACATAGGTTGGAAAAAAAAATCTTTTCTCTCACCAAACCTTCCTTTCAATCAATATTCTCACAAGAGAATGTTGATTATCTTTATGCAACTAGAGTTGCTTGATACATACATAAGAAAATGTCAACATTTATTACTTCCCTATCTCTCTGTACAAAGCTGACTATGTAATTGTTCAATGTAATATTTAATTCACTGGAAATGTATATATTTGAGATAAGCTATCATTGTAAAGAACATGGCTTCGCAAACATTTTCTGGAAAGAGCTACGTAGTAAATACTTTCAGTTTTGCAGATCACATTGTCACTATTACAACTTTTCATCTATAAAGTTGAATTGCCAAACCTTTGTGGACAATTCAAAATACAGTGGTGTTCCACAAAAGTGTATTTAGAAAATCAGGCAATATGAATTTGCTCTATTATCCAAAGTCATCTAACTATGGACACAGAGCTATTCTATACGTTTCCTTTGCCTTTTTATAATATTTGGCAGCATAGCTACATTATAATTTCTTCAAGCAGGTCTTGTATTATTGATAAATACATTGGCTGGGATTTCTATCCTTTTACTATTAGGAAAGAATTATACAATATATTACAAAACTTGTTTTTAATAATATAAGAGTGGGCAAAATGCTATCATTTGCGCTGACTGATAATTTCCAAACTTTTCTTAAGAAAATAGCAAATGAAATTTAATTAGGTTTTTACTTTTTTGTTTTAGCCTATTTGAATATGTGAACTTTTATAGGAAGAAAAGCAATGATCACTTTTCATATTGATGGTGTTTGCAATCGCTTGTTATGCATCAGAGAGAGTTGGACAACGACTAGGGAGGGCAGAAGGAGAGTGGATGCTTTTGAGCTGTGGTGCTGGAGAAGGGTACTGAATGTACTGTGGACTGCCAGGAAAACAAACAGATTTATCTTGGAGAGGATTAAACAAAGCTACTCCTTGGAGGCAAGGATTCTGGGGCTTCGTCTGACATACTTTGGACATGTTGCCAGGAGGGACGGGTCCTTGGAGAGGGACATCATTCTTGGGAGGGTTGAGGGACTGTGCAGGAGGGGAAGACCCTCTATGAGATGGATTGATTCGGTGACTGGGGTAATCGGGATGGGTGTGTCAGAGGCGGAGCAGGATAGAGCAGGGTTTAGGGCTGTTGTGCGTAGGGTCGCTATGAGTCGGAAACGACTCGACGGCACATAACAACAAAACAACAAATATATTTCTTTTAGGAATTGACACAATGTCTATAAAATTATTAAATAATATAAAAATATTTACGTAGGAATCTTTACTATTTGTGTCTTTGTCATTAAATAAATTATTCTTTGAAATATCTGAATTATTTTCCATGGAGCTCTCAAGACCTAGAAGTAAAGAGTTTACTGCCAACCCAAAGGAACATGGTTCAAATCCACTAGTTGCTTCTCAGGAGAAAGATGGGCAATCCTATTTTATTAGATTTACAGCTTCTGGAAACCCACAAAAGGGTCAGCTATGAGTTGGTTTTGACTCACCAGAACATAACAGTACTGTGACAATGATTTCCAGAGCAAAATTTTTGACAACTTTGATGCTGGGGACTCTTTTGATTTTTAAAAAATAGAGTTTATTATATTTTTCTAAATATCAGTCACATTTTAAGTGCTCTACATGCATATAAATTCAACCAAAAGTCACCCAGCCCACTTGAGTGCCCTGCATTTTGCTAGTGTGAACACAGTTAGGATTTCCCCCCCACAACCATTCTTCCACAGACCCCCCCCAACTAATCTAATAGCATGCACTTCTTCCCATTCTTTGATATTAAGGAGCTTCTGCATCATAGCATACTACTCTCCCTAGAAATATTATCCTTAGAAAGAGATCAATATTTGTTCCCATTCCAAAGAAAGGTGAACCAACAGAGTGTGGAAATTATCAAACAATATCCTTGATATCACATGCAAGCAAGATTGTGCTGGAAATTATCCAGAAATGTTTGGAACAATGTCAACAGAGAACTGCCAGATGTGCAGGCTGGATTTAGAAGAGGTCACGGTACTAGGGATATTATAGCTAATGTAAGATGGATCTTGGCAGAAAGCAAAGAATACCAGAAGAATGTCTATCTGTGCTTCATTGACTATGCAAAGGCCTTTGACTGTGTGGATCACAAGTTATGGCTGACTCTGAGAAGAATGGGAATCCCAGAACATTTGATTGTGCTAACACAAAACCTATACTTGGACCAAGAGGCTGCCTTCGGAACAGAGCAGGGAGACGCTGGGTGGTTCAAAATCAAGAAATGGGTCAGGGATGTATTTTGTCTCCATACCTTTTCAATCTGTATGCAGAACAGATCATCTGAGATGCTGGGCTATATGAGGAGGAATGTGGCATCAGGATTGGTGGAAGAATCATCAACAACCTGCGTTATGCAGATGACACAACACTGCTCACTGAAACTGAAGAGGACCTGAAGCACTTGCTGCAGAAGGTCAAGGTCTGTAGTCTTCAATATGAATTGAAGCTCAATATCAAGAAAACAAAGATTCCCATTACTGGGTCAGTTGGCAGCATCAGTATGGATAGTGAAGAGATTGAGATAGTTAATAGTTTTAGTTTGCTTGGTTCCACAGTCAATACTCTTGGTAACAGCAGCCAGGAAATCAGGAGACAAATTGCATTGGGAAAGTCAGCTGTGAGGGACCTCTCAAGAGTACTGAAGTGCAATGACGTCAGGCTGGAGACGAAGGTGCACCTCATCCAGGCTATAGGCTTTGCAATTACATGCTTTGCATCAGAGAGTTGGACAGTGAATAGGGATGATAGAAAGAGAATTGATGCCTTTGAGTTGTGGTGCTGGAGAAGAGTGTTGAATATACCATGGATTGCTAGGAGAACAAACAGATTTGTCCTGGAGAGGGTGAAGCCAGAATGTTCCCTGGAGTCAAGGATTCTGAAGCTTCATCTGACATACTTTGGCCATGTTGCAAGGAGGGACTGACTGGTCCTTGGAGAGGGACATCATGTTTGGGAGAGTGGAGGGGCAGCACAAGAGAGGAAGACTCTTGATGAGATGGATCGATTCTGTGAGTGGAGCGGTGGGAATGAATGTGTTTGGGACAGTGAGGTTGGCACAGGATAGAACAGCATTTAGAGCTCTTGTACATAGGGTTGCTATGAGTCGCAAATGACTTGATGGCACATAACAACAACAACAACAACAAACATCTCATCCCATAACACATGTTCATGATGCAGTGCCCCAAAGTTTTGTTTATAAGGACATTCAACATCTGTAAATGTGAGACCACAGTCTTTTCTTGAGTTTTCGAGAAATGCAATTAACTCTGTTATAATTTTGACTTCTCTTTTAATGGATTCTGGCAGGTGACCTGTACCAGTCTCCAAATTAGCATAAATCAAGTTAATTTTTATTGTCTTTCCTCAACTTTTTTCTGCTGTTGTTGCTGTTCAAAGTGAAGTAATTGAGAGCATACTTGATCATAAGAGAGATTTTATAGGATTTATATAATCTCTGAGGGGGAAAAATCCCACTTCTTTATATTCTACTCAATATGTATTGATAATTATGGTGTCTGGTTCCACTTAAAGTTCTCTGTGGGACCTGGAAGCTCCTAAAGTGCATTGTTTCCAATTTATAGATAGGTACCTTTCGTGATGTAAGCTTTGCTCAATAAACTCAGCTAGCCAATAAATTCAATTTGCTGCCATTAAATCAAAGCCAATCCTTCAGTAAGTTTTCTGAGGCTGTAAATGACAGGGGAGGAGTTTTTCATCTTTCTCCTGAGGAGCAGCTGGTGGATTTGAACTGCATGCCTTTGAATTGGCAGAGCAAACCTTTACTTACAGTTGTTATTATTGTGTATTGTCTAGCCAGAAGTGACCCATAGCTGACTGTCCACCAGAGTTTGAAAGCCAGTAAACTGCACGGGAGGATATTGTCAATCTTTTTCCCATGGAGCAGCTGGTTAATTTGAGTCCTATACCTTTGGATTGTAGAGCAATTCCTCACCACTAATCCTCTAGGCTCAATGAAAAAATCAGTGAATAAGTGACTTTACACATGATACTTTGTACTGAAGTTACTGAAACTTACCTTAAAAGTTGTGGCCCATGTGACTACATATTATCTCATGACAAAGGTCTGTTTTCCCTGAGAAGCTTCCTGATTATTGGGAAGAATTTAAGAAGAATGAGGTAATTTGAGAAAGAATTAGCGAAATCTAATCTGTCTCAGTCCCTTGACAACAGATGAGAAAGCAGACATCCTTAATAATGAAATGGTAATCATTGACCCTCTTAGCTGTAATGGTAATGGAAAAGGGAGCGGGCTTGGGAGGATCAATGGTATATGGCAGCATTAGTTAAGAGATGGAAATGTAGGATAATCCCAGGCTGATTTATTGAAAGAAATTGAATAAAAATCCCAAAAGTAAGTACGTGGAGGTAAGGAAGATTAAATCATGGCAGATGGTTCTGTAAGAAGTGGCAGGGATAAAATATATGAGGATGTCAGGATTATTATTACAAATTGTTGCATACTTGAGTGAAAACAAGGTTTAATTTTCAAATTTGTTTTGGACATAAAGGCACCAGAAGTTATGAATATTGTTTATGAATGTTAATACATAGACATTGCTGCATGCTTAGTCATATATTAATTAAAAAACTCCTTATAATTTTAAAATGTTCTGAAAGATCCAAAACCTTGACAGTGTGAATTCAAAGCTGCTCCACTGATTCACAGTGCTGCACATTAGTGACTAATGAGTTCTCAGTAAATGATATGCCTTTGTGTGTGTGTTTTGAACAGGGTTTCAAAGAGCCCAGGAAATACATAGCTGCACAAGGTAATCTTTTTGACACTTCCTAAAAATTTTTAAAAATGGCTTCCTGGCACTTTGAAGAAGCAGTTTTAATTGTTCCATGTTTATTTACATCCTAGGACCCAGAGATGAAACTGTTGATGATTTCTGGAGGATGATCTGGGAACAGAAGGCCACGGTCATTGTTATGGTCACTCGATGTGAAGAAGGAAACAGGGTCAGTACCATAGCCAATGTGTAGATAGAAGTGTTGTCTAGTCAGCAAAAGAATGTATTGAATTACATTTTAAAAAGCAATACAGGTATTGATGGCTAAAATAGTTCTCTTAGTCATTTTAATACCTAATTTAATTTTTTTCATAAATGTAGAAAAAACACATATTCGCATATATAAATAAAGCACACATAACTTATAAATGCATGGGCTTAATTGCTGGACTTCTACAAAACTTGTATTTCCTTTGAGTATTTTTCTACACTCAGTCCATATGAGTTCTCTAAGGTCCATATGCAGATACTGATATCCTAAGTGTGAATGCTTAAAATCAAACTGAACCTAGGGGGATAGATGAGGAATCATGGGATGTGAGGCATGAAAGTCTCCAGCTCTTTCTCCATTAAATAAACCATGCATTCTCATCAAAACATTGATCTCTTTTTATGATGATTTAGTACCTGCTTGTTAGCATGCTGCTAAGCCTGGGAAGACCATCCTTCTGTAAAGCAGTAGGAAGGAATTTTTTCAGGAATGCATTAAAACATCATAGCTGAAGGAGAATATGTAAATGAAAGATAATATTCAATGTTTTGTGAATTTCAGAGGAATATAGTTGGATGGAGCTCTTTTTTAATATTGACTGAAGCAAATTAAATAAAACACTGGAATAAGTAATGATTGTTTGTTTGTTTTTAAATACAGAACAAGTGTGCAGAATACTGGCCATCTATGGAGCAGGGTACCAAGACTTATGGAGATGTGATCGTAAAAATCAGTGAGCACAAAAGATGCCCAGATTATATCATTCAGAAATTGAACATTACAAATGTAAGCTTGTTTTATTAAACAATTTTGTGTTGCTATGCCTTTCTACAAATATGGTAATGGGAGATTAAAGTGAGAAATTAAAATACATCAGAAAAAATATTTTTTTATGATTTGCTGGAGAAACAGTTGGATTAGAGCCATTATATAAACAAACAGGGTCGTGGTCTAATTATTAATTCTCCAAGTATTTCTAATTCTCAGATCTGTGAGGTATACTCTCTCAATACTGTCATGCAATTCCAATTCTTTGTGACCCTATAGGACAGAATATGATTAAACATTAGTGGTTTTAAGGTTGAAAATCTTTACAGAAGCAAACTTTCTCATCCATATTCTTCTTCTCATCTCTTCTTTGAGGTGTGGCTAATTGTCAACCATTTAGGTAGCAGGTAAATGCTTAATCTCATGTGCCACTGGATACCTTAAAGAGAAACTGAGATACCATTAAAAGTTTTGAATACATGATGAAATTACTGAGTTAGTGAAAAAGTTATCATTATTCTTAATGAGTTTGGTAGAAATAGGAAGAATATTTATGGAGATGGGATTGGGTGCCTGAGTAGTCCAAGGAATTGCGCTGAAGTAGTCACAGAAGGTTTGGTGCTTCAATCACATTCAGAGACTCTGCAGATGGAAGGAAGACCTGGTATTCTTTGCTCCTGTGTAGATTATGCTGTGGACATCAGTTCTATTCTATTAAATGTAGGGCCAAATGGAGGGTTTGTGGGTTTGGGGTGGGTTTTTTTTTAATTAATTTAAATGAAAGTTTACAGACACTTTGAACATCCACCCATTCATTGTTGCATTTTGTCCCTGTTCAGCCTCCCCTCCAGCTCACTCTTCTCTTTGAAAAGTAAAATTCTTTCATTGTCATACAATCCCTCCACCCCAAGTCCACTCCACTGCAGCCTTCATTCTGGACTCCTTTTATGACAATAATACCTAATCATATATCCCTGTTAAACAGTTTTCTCCCTCATCTGTTTCAATGCAGTATGTATAATTTATCCCATCCTTCTCAGTCTCCTCCCGACCCTGATGTCAGTCCCGTTTTACAACAGTTGACACTATGCAGTATTTGTCCTTTTGTGACTGATGTCCTCCAGGGTCACCCATTTTTAATAATATTTCATGAGTTCCTTGTTTTTCAATGAAGCGTAGTATTCCATTGTGTGAATATACCACAGCTTCTCTATCCATTCATTTGTTGTTGGGCACTTAGGTTGTTTCCTACTCTTTGCTATTGTGAACAAAGCTGAGATAAACATGGGTGTGCATATATCTGCTTGAGTGGCAGTCATGGTTTCTTTGGATTATATTCCCAGTAGTGGAATTACTGGGTCAAATGGTATCTCTATTTACAGCTTTTTAAGAAAGCGCCACACTGCCTTCCATAGTGGTTGCACCATTTTACACTCCCACCAACAGTGAATAAGAGTTCTACTTTCTCCACAGCCTCGCCAGCATTTTTTGTTTGCTGCTCTGTTGAATTTTGCTATTATTACTGGGATGAGATGATATCTTATTGATGTGATTTTTAAGGAGAGGTGCTTAAGGTGCAAAATGTCCCAACTGTGGAGCTTAATTCTACTTTTTACTATATAAGGCCACATCATGTTGAAACAGACTTGAAGACTATGGGCTCAGAGTTTTAAGAGATAAAACGCTGTGGCTATGTGTTATTTTTATGTGGTGTTAAGTCAGAAGAAACTCATAGATGATCCTCCAGTGGATTTTCAGAGACAGCAAATTATATGGAATGATACTGACCATCTTTCTCCCACAAAGAAGCTAGTGGATTTGAATCGCTTCATTTGGTTTTAGCAGTGTAACTTCTTACTACTAGGTTATAAGACCTCCATATAGCTATGTTGTAGAGGTATATTTAGCTTTGAAAACAAAAGAGTAGCTATAGTAGGCTACATCTAGGGCTGCTACCTGAAAAGGATAGCTATATTGTGTTACATGTTGTTGTTGTTAAGTGCTGTTGAATCGCAGACAACTCATAGTGATCCTACGAACCAAAGACTTGGACACTTGTATAACTTTCATCGATTCTCCAAGTTCATAGAATGTCCAGAGGCAAGCTATTTCGGAAGTGGATGCCACTCCTGCTTCCAAGGTGTTTTAATCGGGGAGCTCCACCAAACAATGTCCACCATGGGTAACCATTATCACATTTGATACATCAGTTTCACAGTGTTCAGCATCACAGCAATCACGAGTTACCTCTGTACAGTAAATGGACAGACAGGTGATCATAGGGTTGCTAAGTGAAATATTGTTGTTGTTGCTGCTGCTACTGTTGTTGTTGTTTTTGTTAAAGGCTGGGAAGTCAAGTATGACCCATAGCAACCCTATGAACAGAAGACCTGAACCCTGTTCTATAACTATTGTTATTTCTCTAAGTTCATAGAGTTTCCAGAAGCATGTGGTTTAGGAAATGCTTCCAAACTGAAGCAATGTGGGAGCTCCATCAAGCATTGCCCACCATGGGTAACCATTATGGCATTTGACACACCCATGGCACAGTATTCAGCATCACAGCAACCTCCGGTTACTTCAGTACAGCAAATAGACCACTGCTGTACCACTTAGAAGAATGAAATATTAGCAGTCCAAATTTACCAGTTGCTCTTTGGCAGACAGAGGGAGAAAGATGGAGGATTTTCATGAGTTGGAATCAACTTGAGGACAGTGGGTGGTATGGATGGTCTTAAGTAATAATTAAGATGGACATCTTCACACATGCTATCTGATTCCATTTGTGTACAGAATCCAGAACAGGAAAATTATACAGGCAGAAAAAAGAGTAATGGTTTTGGGGGACTGAAGTAGTGGGTAAAGAGCTAATAAGTATACGTTTCACTTTTTGGCTGATAAATATGTTCTATTATTTGATGGTATTGAGGGTTCTACAACTGTGTGAACATAATGCAAAACTACATACTTTTCATAGATTATTCTTATGATATTTTAAATATACTTAAACTATTTAAAGGGTGGTTTTTATAAAGATGATTGAATTTTTTTTCTTAATTCTAGTTGTTGGAAGACTTTCGTGAATCTAAATTTTTTTTCTATATGGTCCACATAAACTATGTAAAGGGAAAAATATCCCAAAATAAAAGATACATAGACAAACAACAGATGTCTTTTCTCCTGAGGGCTTTTAAGACTCCAGAGGAAATGCTAACTCATATGTGTATGGATAAAAAAGCCTGGTGGCACAGTAGTTAAGCACTCAATTGAAAAGTTAGTGATTGAAATCCATTTGCTTCTCTGTGGGAGAAAGCTGTAGTTGTCTAATTCTATTAAGATTTACAGCTTGAGAAACACTGTGGACAATTTTATTCTAACCTATTTGATCTTCTTCAACAACAGCATCTACAAAGATAGAGAACTCTGGTGGCCTAGTGAGTAAGGAGTTATTCTGCCAACCCAAACAGTTTGAATACACCAGCAACTCCATGGGAGAAAAATGGGCAGTTGCCTCCTGGGGGATTTATTGCTTCTGAAAACTCACTTGAGGGTCAGATATCAGTAGGTTCCAACTGGTTGCTGTATAATATACAGACACAAAAATACATTCTTTAAATACTTTTAAAAATATATATATGTAATTTTTGTATATGTGAAACTATTTTATCTTGACTAGAAAAAAGACAAAGCAACTGGCAGAGAGGTAACTCACATTCAGTTCACCAGCTGGCCGGACCACGGGGTGCCTGAAGACTCTCATCTGCTTCTCAAGCTGAGAAGGAGAGTGAACGCTTTCAGCAATTTCTTCAGTGGCCCCATCGTTGTGCACTGCAGGTACAAGGAGGAAAAAAAATATTGCCGTTGCAAATTCCAATAGTGAGCTCCAGGTGGATATTCAGATTTTCCTCTGGGGCCTAGTTGGACCTCATATAGCAATTCCCTGCTATAGTCCCTGCAGAAATTGCTAGATAAGTGAACTCTATATAAGAGAGAGTAGCTTTCTTTCCTTCTTTTGTCACAACGTTCATGTTTCTTTTCCCTGCTACAATCATGCCTTCACTGTTTGTTTATTTGTTTGTTTGTGTCAGTGCTGGGGTTGGGCGTACAGGCACCTATATTGGAATTGACGCCATGCTGGAGGGCTTGGAGGCCGAGAACAAGGTGGATGTTTACGGTTACGTCGTCAAGCTCCGGCGGCAGAGGTGCCTGATGGTTCAAGTGGAGGTACGTCAAAATTTAGTGATTATTCTCCCTTTTGTTTTCTGTGATCAGTCTGCTCATGGTGTCAATACTGATCTTAACCGCAGCACTGCATAGTTTGATGGGTGGAGGGAGGAGAGAGGGAAGCAAATGAGAAGGATCATGGGAAAAGACAGGGTAATGACAGGCAAGGTCTAATGGTGATTAATTTTATAAAACATAATTCATAGGATTCATGAGAATGATTGTAGGAAACACAGTATGAATGAAGAATAGTGTGAAACAAAATGTATACAAACTTTGTAAGCAAACCAATTTTTTAAAAAGCTGGGGGAGTAACTAAATTCTTCACTTCAAAAAAGACCAGACAATGGATTCTTTCGGTTTAATGAAAAATAAAGCATGTTTTGGTCACGAGTCAAATTCTACATCAAAGACCATAATTATTGTGGAAGAAAGATGAATGCAAAATGAATTTTTAAATTTGAAAAAACAAAACAGAGACTGAGAGTTCCTCAGAAAATAGCAAACGGGACTACAATTTTTTGTTCTTGTTATTAGGGGTTGTTGAATAGACTCAAACTGACATTGATCTTATGAACAACAGACTGAAATCTAGTCCTTTTTTTCCTACAGTTGGTCATAATTTTGACCATGCTCGAGTCTGTTAATACTGTCACTATGTCAGTCCATCTCCTTGAGGGGCTTCCTCTCATTCACTCACCCTCTACTTTTTCAAAGATGATGATTTTTTCCGAGGACTGGAGCCACCTGACAACATGCCCAAAGTGTATGAGAGGAAGTTTCACAATCCTTGTCATGAAAGAGAACGCTGGTCGCACTTCCTCCAAGATATATTTGTTTGCTCTTTGGACAATCCATATTATTCAATACTCTTCCCTAACACCACAATTGAAAGGCATCAGTTCTTCATCTTTTGTCTTCCTTATTCATGGTCCAACTTTTATATATAAAGGTGTACATTGGTCTTTACAGCCTAGCAGTTCTTACCCTGGGTGTATATCCCCCAAAGGAGGGGAAGCAGAGCCACCTATGGGAACATTTGCACTACTTTTCATTTCTCTATTCATAGTAGTGAAATGTGAAAACAACCAAAATGCCCATCAAAGTAGGAATGGTTAAACAAGTTGTAATATATACGTACAAAGGATTGTTGTTCAATCTTAAAGAGAAGTGAAATCCTGATAAATGATGCAACATGGGAAAACTTTGCAGACATGAAGTCAGTAACTAAGAAAAAATTCTATATGTTTCCACTTAGATGAAATAGGCAAATACAAAGAAGATGAAAACATATTAGTGGCTATTGAAGCGAGAATGACGGGGTAATGAGACTTATTGATTTGTCTGAAATTTCTATTCTTCACTCATTTATTTTCTATTACAAAATTACAACAAACATTTACAAAATTCTGTAAGTGTTGGCAGACTGATGAGAAAAATATAATACTAATGGTTGTTCAACATTATACATGTAATCAATTCAGCTGTAGTATATATGTACATTTGAGGTTGAAAATATTTGGTTATATGCATTTTAGCACCATAAAAAGACTGAAATACAATGTGCGTACATCATATAAGGGAACGTTTCTAAAAAATATTAAATGCTGATATTTAGGGAGGGAGAACAACTGCTCCCACACAGCATATAGAAGTGTGAAACGAAAAGCAATTTGGCAATATCTCATACAATAATTACTCTTTCTATGGCTTAGTTAAGTCATCTGTGAAACAGAGATAATAATACCACAGAGGGATAATCGTGACAGATTAAGTAATGCACAGAACACACCTAGGAAATCCCTTGGTACGAAGCATGCAGTCAGTAATTGGAAGTGGTCATTATTGCAAATGGTCATACCAAATCCAGCCATTCCATACATATGTATGTGCCCAAGAAAAGACTTTCAAATGTGCAATGGAAAACATTTGTAAGAGTGGTCACTTCATTCTAGTACTTTTTGAGCAGTTGAAAAGGAATAAGCTAAATATATCTCTATCTGTATATAAATATAATGAGTGAATAAAGTCATGAAATGATTAATACAGTGCTCCACACTTGTCCTTTTTTTAAGAAAGAGTAAAATGTCTTTCTAGATATGTAAATGCTAGTGTAAGAATGTAAAGGAGATTCTTACCAGAGAAAAAAAAATCACTTCCAAGTTGAGAATGTTCAATAGAGTTCCAAATAGATGCAAGCAGAGTTCATGTGTTGACTGAAGAAGTTTTAACTTTTTCAGAAACATGTAATGTATTTTAAAATAATGAATGCAAATAAAATAACTAGTTAGGAATTATTTTAAATGAATTTGCTATATTACTTTTATTTAAGTAATTGTCCCATCAAATTTTTTAGAAAAACTGTTTTAAAAAGTATATTCTATGCAATATGAATTTGTTCTATTCCTTTATGATACACTGTGAAATGATATGTATTATTAGCATAGTTTTATATGTCAGTAATATGATTTACTGTTTCAGAAACAGAAGGGAAAAAAGCTAGTAAGATCTATTTTTTCAATTGTTAGGAATTAAGTAAAACTAGGTACACAGTTTTACTCCACTGAGAGGCCTAGTGGTAAGAAGCTGCATTTTAATCCCAGAGGTACACAGTTTAAATCCACCACTTCCTCTGCAGGAGGAGGAAGGGCAGTTTCCTCCCCTGCAACTATTGCCTTAGCTATGTGTTAGTTTCAACTTGACAGTGCACAACAACAACAGGTACACAGTAGAGGGAACTCTGGTGGCTTAGTGGTGAGGAGTTGCATTGCCAGCCCAAATGCATGTGGTTTGAGACCAAGGGACAAAGGTGAACAGTCTCCTCCTGTGTGTTTATTCTTGTTATTTACAGGCCATTGAGTCAAATGCAACTCATAGCTACCCTATGAACAACAGAGCTATCCTCTGTCCTATTCCACACCATCTTCATCACCTCTGACATACTCGATCCAGTTGCTATAGTTGCTGATTTCTTTTTCCAAGGAATAAACATTCCTACTAACATGACTAAAGAATGTGAGAAGAAACTTTGTCTTCCTTACCTCCAAGAAGCACTCTGGCACTGTACTTTGTCCAAAGACAAGGGTCATCTGAGTTGGTTCCAAATGAACAATATATAGTAAAAACAACAGGCACATAGTCTAGTTTATTTAGCAAGCTGACCTTTTTCTAAAAAAAAAGGAATTAAATTTTCTCATATACCATAGAACTCTGAGAACCAAACACAGAACATTTTCTCTTTGGCCATACATTAGGCCAATAGGAGAAAAAATTATGAAAGTACATATTTTTAGCTAAATGTGATTTATAGCATCATGACTTCTTTTCTTTTGACATTATAGGCACAATACATCTTGATCCACCAGGCCTTGGTCGAATACAATCAATTTGGAGAAACAGAAGTAAGCCTGTCTGAATTACATCCGTATCTTTATAACATGAAGAAAAGAGATCCCCCCAGTGAGCCTTCTCCACTAGAGGCTGAATTCCAGGTAACAGCAATCACAACAGCAATAACAGCAAGAGCAAGCTTGTACTGAGTGATTTCTTTCTTTCAGATGCTTTGCTTGACGTAGTACCTTGATGTAGTTCCTATATCAGAGTATAACCATGTTCAACCGAAGAACAGAAGAGGAAATTAAGACTCAGAGAAATGCCTCAAATTGTACAATTTTATTAGCGATATCAACAAGAAATCTGGTTCTAGAGCTAGTGCTTTATTCCTCATAAACCATTCTTCCTTAAGCTGGTATAAAAGAAAATGCCAAAATACTAGCGTATAGCCACAAAATTGGCCGCCAAAGGCAATGTAGTATCTCACCTTTAAAAGTGGCATCTGGTTTCAGTTTGTAAAGGAAATAATTAGAGGAGTTTATGACTGCTTAGGAAGTTGAATTGGCTGGAGCCAATAGACAGAAACTCAAGAATAAATGTGTCCTAACCTATTTATTAGGCAATTACCCTGACAGCTAACCTAAGGTGTAGTTCACTATAACTACAGACAGTTTCAGAAGACTTTTTTTCCCAAATTGCTCCGTTGTTTACAGTTTTGTTACTTTTCCAATGGTTTCCAGTTTACTGAGCCTTTGTGTAAAATACCAAACTGGTCACTTCAGAAGTTTTAAAACAAGACCAGGGATGTCTTTTAATCAAAGTCAGACTGTTTTAATGTTTACAATCAAAATGGGGCTGAGGTGAGGGTACAAAGAGGAAGAATAAAATCACCAAATAACAGGAGACATTAGAATGAGAAAGCTCAGCATAGCCTAAAGTAGTGAAATGTTTTATTACTGTTTTTTCACTCTTTTAGCTAACAGATTCGCAATCTTCAATAGACTAACATTAGTAAGCCACACTTAGTCTTTGAAGACATTTATCATCATAATTAAACTGATGCAAATTCACTATAATAGTAATGTTTTCCCCTGAACAAATATGACAGAATCTTTGCTCTGTGCAAAGTGTAAATCCACACACCAGAGTCAGAATGATTTGCAGATGGACACAGTGAGGAGACACAGGGGGATAGGATCCAGAGACCATGACATCACTTTAGCCCCAAAAGAAGCAGTTCACTGACTATATCTAAACAAAAAGGAAGTCATAAGTGAAGGTAGAGATGGAGATGGGTTAGTCGATTTGGTGATGATTAGATGAAGCTGTTCTTACCTGTTTATTTCTACAAAACTATTGAACCAAGATCACCCACTGATGCTTGGGAGGGTAGAGGGACAGCGCAGGAGGGGAAGACCCTCTATGAGGTGGATTGATTCAGTGACTGGGATAATCAGGATGGGAGTGTCAGAGACAGTGCCATTGGCACAGGACAGAGCAGAATTTAGGGCTGTTGTACATAGGGTAACTATGAGTCGCAAGTGACTCGATGGCACATAACAACAACAACAACAACATATCACATAGAAGGAGATTGCCCATTTCTCTCCTGCAGAACTGCTCATGGGTTCAAACTACCAGAGAGGTATTGCCCCTGTGTTCACACTATAACTCATTGCAAAAGACAGAAAGCAAACTCTCTGTTCAGAGGATGTAGAATTAGTTGATTTTTTTTGTTTGATTATTTGAAATTAATGGTCATAACTATCACAAAGGGCCAGCTGATTGACTTGTTGCAGCAGATATTGTACATGCAGGTAGTTGGCTTAAACCTCTTTAGGATTTTAAAGTGACATTCTAATGAGAAACCTATCCTTGGACCAGGAGGCAGTTGTCAGAACAGAGCAAGGGAACAGTGCATGTTTCAAAATTGGGAAGGGCGCACGCCAGGGATGTGTTCTATCTCCATAGCTTTTCAACCTGTATGCAGAACAGATTATCTGGGTGCCTAGGCTCCATGAAGAGAAATGTGGGGTCAAGATTGGTGGACGCTCTATCAACAATCTGCGTTATGCAGATGAGGCAACCCTGCTTGCTGAAACTGAGGAAGACCTGAAGCGCTTGCTGCAGAGGGTCAAGGACTGCAGCCTCCACTATGGATTGAGGCTCAATGTCAAGAAGACAAAGATTCTCACCACTGGACCAATTGGCAGCATCAGAATGCATGGTGAAGAGATTGAGATTGTTCACAGCTTTAGTTTGCTTGTCTCCACAGTCAACACTCTTGGCACCAGTAGCCAGGAAATTAAAAGACACATTGCCATGGGAGAGTCTGCTGTTAGGGACCTCTCCAAAATACTGAAGAGCAATTTCCCTCAAAGAGACAGTGTGAAACTGAGTCTAACTGCCCATGAACTTCCAGAGGCAGACCTTTTAGTGGAAGCAGAATTCCTCTGACCGAACAGTGATGAAATAAAATTGTCAACCTTTTCATGAGCACACAGTGCTTAGACCACTGTGCCACCAGGACTCCTTGACAACATTTGAATGAGATTTTAAAGTTATAGACATACAAATAATCTACTTTGTTATCCCAAAACTCTGATACAAAAAGCGTATTGTATTATAGAATCCTTTCTTTTTAGTTGCAAATCGTGTCAAACTACTAAAAGACTGAGTGTCTCAGAAAAAGTCAAGGGTGCACTTTAAGTTGGTGATCTAGAAACAGTGCATGCAAATTTCATAAAACTTGACAAAAATACTTTTGGGAGTGTGTTTGTCATAATAATAAATTGATGCTTGCCATTTTTTTCTTAAGGACTCTCCCTTTCTATCCCCCCCCCCTTATAGAGGCTCCCTTCATATAGAAGTTGGAGGACACAGCACATTGGAAATCAAGAAGGAAATAAAAGTAAAAACAGGAATTCTAATGTCATCCCATGTAAGCTTTTTATGTTATTTTCACATCAGATAAAGTTAAACTCTCTTTTGGATTTCTTTAAGGTGAAAGGAAATATCATCTTTGGAGCAAGTTTTTCCTGTTTGGTTGATGGTACATAAGAGTTTAGAAGGCTATTTAAATTTTACAGCAAATATTTTGAATGTCAAATAGTTGCAAAAGACTTTAGAGTCATGGATAGAATATATTGTTTTTTTAAAAAAATTCTCTACCATTTATTTTTAAAGCAATTTCTTAGAAAGATGCAATCCCTATAGCCAGGAGAAAAACACCATGTCCCCTTCACCAATTCTCTTTAATCTTTAGTTTATGTCAACTATTCACTCCAGAGTCATTTCTAGATACACAACATTACATACTCATGCTATCTCTTTGTTTTCCTTTCTTTTATATCTAGGAGTTTGCAAGTGGATATAAAGTAAACTCTATAAACTGTCAGTAAATCATCAAATGTAATTTTATTCCTTTTAAAAATTTTCATTTTGGTGAAGATATGCATGACAAAACCAGGTCTTATTTTGTTGTTTCTAGACATAATGATTAGTGACATTAATTAAAGTCTTCACATTGTATTAGCATTTTTATTCTTTTGCTTCCATACTTAAACTCCTTTCTCCACTGTCTTTTTACCTCTGTTTTTAAATAGTTATGAGGCCTTTGGTCTTATTTGAATGCTTTTTATTTTTTAATTTTGAAGGGTAACATTTCAAAATACTTAATTTTGAAAACTTAGTTCTACTTTTTTAGTAACATTTTGGACCACAATTGCTACAGCTATAATTTATTAGATGTTTTACAGTGGATTTAGCATAGTAAATATAATCCAAACAATACATTAGATAAGCAAATGACATGAAGTCACATATGCTTGACTTACTTGATTTCTGCAGAATTCATTATAATTTGTTTTAAAATAAGGCTTTGATGGTGGTGTAGTTAGTGCTGGCCAGGTTATATAATAATTTAAAAATTAATAAACTGGAAGAAATTGTGTTGTTGTTGGTGTTGATTGCCGTCGAGTTGAGCATGACTCATAGCGACTCGGAACAAAAGACCTAATGCCTTTCTATAATTATCATCATTTCTCCAAGTTCATAGAGTTTCCAGAGGCATGTGGTTTAGGAACTGGATGTCACTCCTACTTCCAAACCTGTTTTACAACTGGGAGCTCCACCAAACACTGTCCAAACTGGGAAACCACTATGGCAATGACACATGTCAACATCACAGCAAACCCAGATTACCTCAGTGCAGCAAATTGGCAATGAGTTCTGTATAAAGTAGAATTTTCCTCTAAAATATAACACTAGTCTCACTTAGCAGTGGTTAAGTGTTGTCAAGTCAAATACAACTCATCGTGACCCTACGAACAAAAGACCTGAACCTTTTTCTATATTAACATCATTTCTCTATGTTTATAGTTTCCAGAGGCATCTGGTTTAGGAAGTGGATGCCAGTCCTGCTTCCAAACCTAAATCAATTTGGAAGCTCCTCCAAACATTGTCTATGATGGGTAACCATTATGTATTTGACGCAACTATGGCACAGTGTTCAGTATCCTAGCAACTCCAAGTTACTTCAGTACAGCAAATAGACAAATGACTACTGTACCACTTAAAGAATGTTCATCCTAAAATAGACTAGTTTTCTGGACTAAATAATTTATCTGAGAAAAGTATTTAACTATGATTGACAATTTAATGTTAGTAGAATATGACTGGTGGTCTAGTGGCAAGAAGCTGAACTGCAATACCAAATGCACATGATTCGAATCCACCAGCTGCTCCATGGGAAAAAGGAAGGGCTATCTCCTCCTGTGCAATTAACTGCCTCTGAAAACCCGCTGGAGGGTCAGCTATGGGTTAGATCCAACTTGATGGTACTCAACAATAACAACAGGATATAACTAAGTAACAAAATATTCAGCTGGTATTATTTAGTATATCAAACATAATGTAAATATTCCATGGAAACAAAGATATATATATTAAAATTGTACTCATCATATGGAATGCCATTGAAGACTGGTTTGTTTTTGTTTTCAACAGAGAAATATGTTACATTTATTTTTCCTAAACCACTGTAGGGGATTTTCCCCCGTTAAATTGAAAAAAAAAATGTTAATAAGAGTTGAGTTTTATGTTAGATGTCATTCCACATAGATCAATAAATCAGTACTATATATAGTCCATCATTTCTAAATCCCTTTCTTCCTCTTGATTTTCATGTGATAATCAAGTAGAGCTTTGACTTTTTACATAAAGACTTACTACTAATTTCTTTTACATAGATGATTTTAACAGAGTGCCACTTAAGCATGAACTGGAAGTGAGCAAGGAGAGTGAGCACGATTCAGATGAATCTTCTGATGATGACAGTGAGTCAGAGGAAACCAGTAAATACATCAATGCATCTTTTATAATGGTAGGTCATTAAATGTCCGAAGTTAAGGATATAACCCTTTTAAAATGAATTTCATGTTTCTTAGTATGGCTAATCATTAAGTAATTAATTAAAAGCAGAATCATGTACTTAACTTTGACCAAGGCTTGATTGAATTTAAAAATATTGCTCAATCATGTTATTTTCCACTAATAAGAAAATTGAAATATATTAAGCCCTAATAAGTTGATATATGTAGCTGTAACTACATTAATATTTTAAAAATTAGAAACTATACATATTTGAAAATTTTTATTCTTAGCCATCTAAATTAAAGGCAAATCCATTAGTGTTTTGTTCAAATCGTTTCATTCAGATTACTTGAATTAATTGGATCCATGTCAGATTTTTCCCTAATAAACTACCTCAAAATAGTCTTTAGTTAATAAGCACTGCATATACCTTAATGTGCACTAAGTTGAATCCTTTTCAAATTTATTTAAAACACACATTCATGGCATATTAGTTTAATTATTTGTTATTTAATCATTCATTAAGGAAGCGGTCACTCATAATAAGAATGTAAAAATATTAATTAAACTGGCAACATAATGAAGATAATTTGAAATCTTTAAGCAACTTTTTACAATTATGTTGTAACTTTTTTTTTTAAAATAGCATTTTTTACAAGAGGAATTTCTTTTTCAAGGTACTATAATCTACTCCTGATTGTACCTCATGAGTTATTTTGTCTATATAGATACCACACCTTTTCTTGGACCTAATAAGATGTTTATGTAACAGAATTAAGCGCCAACTAAGTGATTTTATTTCTAAGTGGCTGTTTTAAGCATCCACTACTCACTCTTCATTTAGGAATAATAACAAAGAATCTCATTACTTTTAAGAGTTACTGGAAGCCTGAAGTGATGATTGCCACTCAGGGACCACTAAAAGACACCATTAGTGACTTTTGGCAGATGATATTCCAAAGAAAAATAAAAGTAATTGTTATGCTGACCGAGTTGAAGAATGGAGATCAGGTTTGTATTTTTCAGATTTTTTTTTCTTTTTAAATTCAAATCTTTCTGTCATAGAATAGAATTTTTCCAGCGTACATTCATCATCTCAATACTCTGGTCTTCTGTTACTTCTGTCTTTACACAACTTCCTTTTTCTCATTCTCACCACTCGCATCTGATTATGGGCATTCATAACCCCTTGTCCTGATTATAATAATAACTTATGCTTTCCCCTACCCACTCCCTCATTCAGTTAACTATCTACCGCTTTATGTCCAGTGACATCCTTTACTAAAAACTTGAGGATAATAATAAACTCTTAAATAATAAACCATTTTTATTATGCACATTTTAAAATGTTTTATTATGTTTGTAATAAGGTAAAACTTTGCAATTTGAAGGTGAAAGTTTATAAAGCGATTAGCTTCCTGTTAAATTATTTTTGTTGTTATTTACTTTTGATTTGTAACCAACTTATAGCAGACCCTGCAGTGGGTTTTCAGAGGCAGTAAGTTGCATAGGAGGAGATTGTCCATCTCTCTCCCACAGAGCAGCGTATGGATTCAAACAGCATGACTTTTGGTTGGCAGTGCAACTTCTTACCCACTAGGCCATCAGATCATCCTCCACATTAAACAGGTTACATATAACGTAGCCTTAGTTTCATTTCCCACTAGGTGTCAGCAGTTTCCCCATTCACCACCTATTATCTGGATTTTTGGCCCTTTCCTACTTCTCTTCTTTGTTTTGGGAAAATGTCCTTTTGATCTTCTGAGGAATATGTTCCTCTTGGGTGTTACTGTTTATTTTATGGATCTGTCTATTTGGGGATCAGAGATTTCTCTGCAAATGGCTTCAGTTTGGGGTTAGAGAGTGTCTTAGGGCAATAATCTCAGGGGTGCCTCCAGTCTGTTAGACAAAGTCTGGCTGTTTTCATGAATTGTATTTTCTAGTTCTTTACTATTTTCCTGCTCTGTCTGGGACCCTCTGTTGAGATGCAAGTCAGTGTGGTCAGGGAGGATAGCCAGGCACCATCTAGTTCTGGTTTTCAAGTCATGTCGGCAGTGGTTCATATGATTCCATATTCCTTTTGACTAATTGCCTCATGCAAACTTTAGTTTTCTTTACTCTTCTTTACTCTGGAAAGGCAAAGACCAATAGTTATATATTTCATGGCTTAAATGTGCTTTTAAGACTCTAGTTGCTACTCAACAAAGTAGGATGTAGAACATTGCCTTTATGGGCTACATTGTGCCAATTCATTTTGATGGTTCTTTACCTTTGAGCCCACGACCTTTGTCATGCTATGTGATTGGTCATATCTAAGAAGTTGCTTTTACTGTGCTGCTTGGGAACTCTTACTTATATTAATTTACATGCAACTCATACAAATATAAATGTAGAAATATCCACAGCTAATCTCTCTATAAATTTGTGTACCAGCTTGTATGCTTCCATAATTCTTGAGCACACCTTGTTACCTTGTTACCGATCTTAGGTTTATTTTTTTGGGTGTTTTTTTTTTTTTTTAGTGTTTTCCTTGACCTTTGTCAAATTGTGCTGTCTTCTCCCATATTGAAAATTACCTTTCCCTTCACCATTATAAACATACATCTTCTATCTAATTAGGAATGCTATTTCCTTTTGCCTGGTAACCAAAAAAAAAGGTATGTTGTTGTAACTGATGGTGGGTTTTAGTTTTGTTTCTTTTCCTGCATGTAAACTGTTTCTTTTTCTTCTTCAAACCATCAAAGCTCTTCTTACCCAATCCCCCTTCCCCTTTCTTGTCTGGCTTTCAGAATGGATTCTAAAGTATTATTGTATATTCTGAAATAGCCTAATAGTAGTTATATGAGCTCTGAATATTTGGTAGAATTTTCCACTGAAGTCATAATGGCTTTTTCTTGTTGTAAGAGATTTGTATTATCTCTTTAGTCTTTTCTCTCTTTTTCTATAGATCTATTTGGTTTCTTTACTTCAGTTTATGTTAGTTTAGGTAAGTAACATGTTTCTTAAAAAATGAGCATAACTTCTACCTTTTAAAATTGTTTAGAATTTCCCATAGCATTCTCTTCTACTACTTTCTTTTGGTTCTATTTTAATCTCACCTATCTCATTTATTGTTTGGTTATTCTCTTCTTATGCTGCTTTTTTCTGTCAATTTGGCTAGTAGTTTGCCAATTTTACTGATCTTGTCAAAGAACCAACTACTGGTTTTATTAATTTTATTAATATATTTCTAATTATATATAATCTTTCTATAGCTGTTGTTTTGTGCTGTCGAGTTGACCATGACACATGGTGACCCTATACACAATAGCTCTGGGCCCTGCTTTATCCTGGCCCAATCTCACTGCCTGTGACACATCAACCCTTGTTTACCCCAGTTACCAAGTCAATCCATCTCATCCAGGGTCTTCCTCTTTTGAGCTGACCCTCAACCCTCCCAAGTATGATGTCCTTCTACAAGGACTGGTCCCTTCTGACAACATGCCCAAAGTATCTTTCTATTATTAACTATTTATATTATCTTTCTATTATTATCTATTATTTCTTACTCTATTTTTTTTATTATTTCCTTGTTTCTGAGGGCTTTTTGTGCTCCTGTTATTCTAGGGGTTCAAGTTTTGATTTTTACAAAATATAAAGAAAGGAGAGGAGACAGAAGAAAGAGAGAGGAGAGATGTGAAAAGAGTGATTGAGAAAAAGAGAGAGTAAGAAAGATAGAGAGAAAAGAAAAGAAAGATAGAGAGGGATAGACAAAAGCGAAAAAGGAAGAAAGAGGGGATATCCCTACCAAATAATTATAGTACCAAGCAGCACGTTTGTGAGGAGGTGTTGAGTCATATTCTTTCTTACGTAGGAAGCCTGTGCTCAGTATTGGGGAGAAGGAAAACAAACCTATGAAGATGTAGAAGTTGATATGAAAGACACCAATGCATCTTCAACTTACACCCTCCGTGAATTTGAACTGAGACATGCCAAGGTATGAAAACAATTATAAGAGTATATAGCATTTATGTAGTTGATTTTGTAGAAACATTTGTATAAATTACTCTTTGAAAGTAAAAAGTGAGATAATTTTTCAGCATAAAGTTCTTAAATAATTGAAGTGACTGTAACTATAATGAAAATATGACTACCAGATGATATGATGGACTGAATTCCTCTCAAGTTAATGCTCATTTCTGCTTTTAGAGAAAAGATAGCAGAACTGTGTATCAGTATCAATATCATAACTGGAATGTAGAAGAACTTCCTGCAGAACCAAAAGACTTAATATCCATGATTCAAAGCCTTAAGCAAAAACTTCCTAAGAAGAATTCTACCGAAGGAAATAGGTACCATAAGCATGTACCTCTCCTCGTTCACTGCAGGTAGGTAAGAGTTCATAGTGTATGTTCTAAAAAATCATTGTAAACTTACTGTGCTGGTTCCTATTTTCTCATATATTTTATTTACCCTGATATATAAAACTCTTGGCCACAATAAAAAATCATGTATAAAGTAATTCCTTCTCATTTATGCTCATATTGTTTAACTGCTAAAGAAATACAATAGGCATAATTATATTCAATATACTATAATATGCTGCTGCTGCTGTTGTTGTTGTTTGTTAAATGCCATCGAGTCGTAGGTGACTCATAGTGACCCTATGAACTTTCTTCGTTTCTCCAAGTTCATAGGGTTTCCAGAGGCAAGCTATTTTGGAAATGGATGCCACTCCTGCTTCTAAGCTTGTTAATTGGGGAGCTCAGCCTGAAGGTGGGGCCAAGCATTTCAGGATTTAAAAATTCTTGGCACACTCATAAGCTGGTGAACTGTTAGCCAGAAACCCCCAGTTCATCTGGCAAGTCCCATTTGCTGACACCCACTTGGGATGAAAAGAAAGGTATAAGAGAGCCAAACGTTCATTCCATATGATCTATAATATAGATCACAATGATATAATTTACATCATGGGTTCCCAGATGCTTAGTACCATATATTTTGATTCTGCAATACCTGAAATTGAGCCTGAAATGTAATATGTTCTGAATGAATGAATAAAAACTATCTGGAAAAAATGTTGTTGTTGTTGTTTGTTTTCAATTCATAAATGGCTCCTAGCTGACCCTCCAGTAGATTTTCAGAGGCTACAAATCACATGGGAGAAGATTGTATATGTTCCTTCCAACAGAACAGCTTGTGTTTAAACTGCTTGCCTTTGGATTTGCAGCATAATTCCTTACCCATTAGGCAATTTCCTTACCCAACTGAGACAAATAGATGAGTAGATATTATACATAATACATACTTATAAGCATATATCTACTACATTAGATGTTACAGAGACCAGAGGTGTTATTGAATATTATGCCTTCAGTAAACATATATTATTCATGAAGTAAAATCTCAATGGTTAGAAAAACTGTTTTTTTATAATTTAACTTTATGAATGGATTAAAAATGCAAATATTTAACAATATTAACAATAATGCTTGAATTTATTAATTTGCTATTCACACTCTTAAAATTTATCTGTAATATTCATACATACCCATCTTCAATAAAAGATTGAGTCTTCCAGATTTTTAATTGCTATGCAAATAATGCATAATCATCCATTCCTTTCAGATTGTTCTCTTCACATATTCCACTACAGTATTCGTCATCTATACATTTCACCTTGTCCATCTTATTTCTATAACAGTGATCTTATTTATGCAGTATTTGTCCTTTTGTGACTGAGATATTTCACTCAGCAGGATGTCTTCCAGATTCATCCATGTTGTGTAGTATTTTACAAGTTCATTGTTTTTCAGTACTGTGTAATATCCCATTGTGTGAATTTACCACAGTACATTGTACGAATGTACCCACTTACATACAGGTAACTGATTTTTTGACAAGGAGACAGATCAGTTAAGTGGGGAAAAGACAGTGTCTTTAATAAATGGTGCTGACCAAACTGGACAGCCATTTGCAGAAAACTGAAGCACGACCCTCACTTAATGTTGTTGTTGTTATGTGCCGTCGAGTCGCCTGCGACTCATAGCGACCCTATGTACAACAGCCCTAAGCTCCGCTCTGTCATGTGCCAATCGCACTGTCTCTGACACTCCCATCCCAATTATCCCAGTCACTGAATCAATCCACCTCATAGAGGGCCTTCCTCTCCTGCGCCGTCCCTCTACCCTCCCAAGCATGATGCCCTCTCTAAGGACCGGTCTCTCCTCACTACATGTCCAAAGTAAGTTAGACGGAGCCTCAGAATCCTTGCCTCCAAGGAGCCACCCAGTTTAACCCTCTCCAGGACAAATCTATTTGTTTTCTTAGCAGTCCATGGTATTCTCAATACTCTTCTCCAGCACCACAGCTCAAAGGCATCAGTTCTCCTTCTATCCTCCTTGGTCATTGTCCAACTCTCTGATGCATAACAGGTGATTGCAAAGACCATGGCCTGTATCAGACACACCTTAGTCTCCAGAGAGGCACCACTGCTCTTCAGCACTTTGGAGAGGTCCCTAAGAGCAGACTTTCCCATGGCAATGCACCTTTTAATTTCCTGGCTGCTGGTGCCAAGACTGTTGACTATGGAGCCAAGCAAACTAAAGCTGTGTACAAGCTCAACTCTTCACCATCCATCCTGATGCTGCCAATTGGTCCAGTGGTGAGAATCTTTGTCTTCTTGACATTGAGCCTCAATCCATATTGTAGGCTGCAGTTCTTGACACTCTGCAGCAGGCGCTTCAGGTCCTCCTCAGTTTTAGCAAGCAGGGTTGTGTCATCCGCATAACGCAGATTGTTGATAAATCATCCACCAATCCTGACCCCACATTTCTCCTCATAGAGCCCAGCCTCCCGGGTAATCTGTTCTGCATATAGGTTGAAAAGGTATGGAGATAGGATAGCATATAAAAAAGAAAACTATCTCAGCGTGTATTAAGGATTTCAGAGTAAAACCGAAGATTGTCAATTTCATCAGATAAAAACTGGAAACCACTCTAGAAGCCCTAATGTACATCTTGAATAGATTTGCAAGCATAGACAAAAACCTACAACCAGTAGAGATAAAATAAATGAATGAGATTCTAACAATAAAATCCTTATGCACATAAAAAAAAACTTCAATAGAGTAAAAAGGAATGCCGTAGACAGACAAATATTTGACAATCACAGGTACATTGACAATCACAGATATATCAGACATAATATCTAAAATTTATAGAATATTCCAGCTTTTCGACAAGAAAAAGTCAAACAACCCAATCACAAAATAGTCACAAGATATGAATAGATACTTTACCAAAGAAAAAAGTCGGATGGCCAGCAAACAAATCAAAACAACAAATCAACTGTAAAACAGAGTGAGAATCACATGGGGAAAGCCATATCTGACCTTAACCAACTTCACAGGGGGAAACTATCCCCACCCACAGCATCAATAAGACAAAACCAATTCCCATGAGGTCAGACACATTCCCCCAATTTCCCATGCTTCCTTCTACTCATCTTAACACCAGTTCTACTGTTTGGCTGGGCACAAAGTTCTATGTGATAGCTCACCCACAACAAAGAACCATATTGGGGAAGTTAAAAGTTTAAAGGTCAGGTTAATAACCAAATACATTCAAGACGCTCCCAAAATGTGCATGCAGACACCTCAGCCTCGAGTCTCATGGCTCTATGTGCTCTAAAGATCTCAGTCTATAAGAACTGCGCTGTTGTATTTGCATTGACTCATAGCTAACCCTCAAGTGGATTTTCAGGGGTTATAAATATGTTTGGGAAATGATTCATCTTGCTCCTAAGAAGAACAGCACAACTTCATTAAACCACCTAAGATTATTTTATTTCCACATGTTATAAAATGTTCTAAAAAGGGATTTAGCATAGATAATTTGTTTTTAATTATGAGATGGGGATAATATAATGGAAATATGAAGTAGAAAGTCCTCTATTCTATTTTTCAATCAAATATCACTTTCTCCACAAATGTAGAATTTTATTCTTTACTTCTCCTTTTCTTCTTCTTGTAGAGATGGATCTCAGCAAACTGGGATATTTTGTGCTTTATTAAATCTTTTGGAAAGTGCAGAAACAGAAGAGGTGGTTGATGTTTTCCAAGTAGTAAAATCTCTACGCAAAGCGCGGCAAGGGATGGTTTCCTCATTTGTAAGTATACTTCATCATTACTTTTCACATCTTTTGCATTTTTTTATCTTGACAGTGTTCTTTTCTTCTGTTATTCTTTGTGATTTTTTTTTAACATGACAACTTGCATAGAATTATCACTGTCATTAAAGGACTTAATACCAAAAACTTGTCTAAACTTCATTGTAGCAATTATTGAAAGAAGTTTTCTTTATTCAGAGCCATAGATTCAATTATCATGCATGGTCACCATCAAAGAGACTACCCAGTGTTACTCTGTGGAGGTGTTGGTAGATTCAAACATCAGAGAGTTGCAGGCTTTGCGTAGCAACACAATATGATAGAATGGGCTTTTACAAAACTCCTCACCTTTACCTCTCATATTGAGTCAAAATGTGTTGAAATTGACTTGACAGTAACAAGTTTGTTTTGTTTTTGGAAATCTCACATTAAATAATATTGTTGTAGAAGAAATGAACCCCTTTAAAAGAATTTAAAAGAACTTGCTTTAAAAGAATTTCATTTATCATATTTTAAAATTGATTATTGAAATGGCTATGCTGGTCTTATGAGCCCCAGCCATCTTGCACCAAGCTTACTCCTATGCTTGACATCAGAGTTGATCGTTCCCTTGGGGTCTAAATTGACTTAAAATACCTGCTGGCTTAGGTAGCTCATTGGCTTAGTGAGAAGGAGTTGTGCTACCAACCTATCCACCAGCCTCTCGGCAGGATAAAGAAAGGCAATTTCTCTTGCTATTAACTGCCTCTGAAAACCAGCTGGAGGATCAGTGATGGGGCCATTCTAACTCAGTGGTACACAACAACAACAAACAGATGTCAACTTGCATTTAACTATACCAATAGCCATATGTGAGGCCATATGTCATAAATGTCTGCATTTAGCTATAAAAATAGCCATATGAGAGGCCATATATGTCTCTTCTCCATCCTCAAGGATGGACGTATTCACATAAAAGTGTCCGTTGTTCAAGAGGGAGAACAGGAGTCTACTATATCTATATCTTGAGACTCGTTGTCCAAAATTGGACTGCATCTGACCAGCCAAAGACGCCTCAAGATTAGCCTCGGTTTGCCTTTACTACTTGTTAAGGAAGTCTTATTGGAAATATTGTGACTTTGTAGTCATTTTTTCATTCTCTATAAATGGTAGCAATCATAGTTGATAATCTAGAAATAATTAATCAGGCACAATATAAACTTAGTACTCACTAAAATGCATGTTACTTTTAATTACATATCACATTGAGCTTGCATTTATTGCTTTAAAAAGATGTATTGAATGCCTATGATACGTTCTTGACATCAAGTGGCTCTCTGTTTAGGAGAAAGCCAAGTACTTACTATACAGTGTAGAAAGTGAATGGATAAAAGCACTTATATCAACCTGTGCTATTCCTAAAGTCTGTGATTCCCATTCAGATTCTTAAATGGTGTGTTGGTATTAAGTGCATAAGGATGATAGAAAAAATTAAGATGAAAAAAAGCAGGGAAAAGGGATGAAAATGAGACTTTACATGTCAAGTGAGGAGATGGAAACTGGTTTGAACTTGCTAGAAGGTAGATTTTGTTTGTACGTTGTTGTTAAGTGTCACCAATTTAACTTCTCCATATAGCAACCCTAGACCCTGTGCTGTTCTCACAATTTCTTCTGTACTTAAACCCATTGTTAGAGCCACTGTATTGAGCTAACTTGAGGATCTTCCTCTTTTTATCCAGCCTTATACTTTTTGAATAGGACCTTGTCATCAAGTCTTTAGAAGGTTATCTTAGAAAAATATCAGAGTAGCTTTTTTTTATTTTTTAGTTTTCACAAGTTGATTATTATTTCTTGCTGCTTTTGTCTTATATAAAGCTAATATTTTGTGATTCATTTAATTGAACAGGAGCAGTACCAATTCTTGTATGACATCATTGCTAGCACCTACCCTGCCCAGAATGGACAAGTAAAAAAAGGCAAAAACCAAGAAGATAAAGTTGAATTTGATAATGAAGTGGACAAACGGAAGCAGGATGTAAATTCCGTTAATCTGCTTGATGCGTCAGATAAGACAGAGGAAGGAAACAAAGAGGCTGAAGGTCCCCAGCCAAAGAGTAGCACTGAGGAACCAGAATGTTCTGCCAATGGTCCTTCAAGTCCAGCTTTAACGCAAAATGCATAAAGGAAGGTGCAAATGAAATAACATGAAGAAGAAGCAAAAATAGGTGAACAGAAGGATGATTTAGTACATTGGACCTATGCTTGTGGCTTCTAATTTTAATGCTGTGGGGAAATATTTAAGATAGTTTTTTTGAAATGCTTTGTACAGTCTTCTGCTTATTTTAAAATTTTATCTATCATTCATTAAAAATTTGTTTACACTGTGTGCATGTATATCTGTGCTTTTTTTGCATGTATGCAAGGAAGAGAAGCAGGAAGAAGAGAGTACTTTCTAGTTTTATCTAACTGTTCTTGAGATGTTTCTCCTTTTTGTGTTTCCCTGGCAGATAAGCCAACAGTTTTTAATATAAGTATTTTAGGTTAAGAGACTTATTTCAAATCATAGTGTGCTACTCGTGTAAGAATAACATGTATGTTTCAAGAGTGACCTCAAGAGGTCCTCATTGTTCTATCCATATATATCTTCTAGCTTATGATTTTACTTCTATAGATGACATATAACAACAATATTTGAGTGCATAGTTAAGACACAAAAAAGTAAACCAATTTTGGGGACCACGTATGCCATAGGCAGACATTTAGTACCGTATTTCTTTGTGCATATTTAATCTAATTTAAAATCTCAAGTGGTTCTATTCTGTTAACTTCACATTTTTATAATTTGCAAGAGTATTTTTCTGTATATTATGTGAAATTAATTCCTTAGTGTTTTTATGACTGCCTTGTTACATGTTTTTTAAATTCAATAAACTTAAATAAACATCTTAGAAAAATACTAGATCTATGTCTATGTTTCTATCTACGAATGTATGTATGTGAATTTATACCAAGAGAATTAATATAAATTTATGCATGTTTATTTGTGTCAAATATTTAATTATGAAACTGAGAATGTTTGTTCTAAATTTTGGTTGGAATGCATTTACTATAAATTTTGCTGGCTTAGTGGTACAGAGTTGCACTACCAACAGCATGTATTTCAATTCGACTGTCTCTGTAAACCTACTGGAGGGTCAGCTATGAGTCAGTTCCAATTGGATAATACATGACAACAACTACAACAACAAAATGCTTAGACTCTTTTCTAAGGAAGTGGTATTAGTATATCAATATAATTCAATTATTCCTTTTTTCATTTTTTCAATTATTCATTTTTATTGTATGCTGTTGTTAGGTGCCATGGAGTTAAGTATGAATCATAGCAACCCTGTGTACAACAGACTTGAATCCTGTCCTATCCTGTGGCATTCTCTTCAGCTTTGATACAGTTAAGCTCATTGCTACAGTCACCATGTCAATCCACCTCCTTCTGGGTCGTCCTTCCTTTGTTATGCTAATCCTTCACCTTTTCAAGCATGATATTCCATTCCAAGGAATAGCATCTCCTAGCAAAGGCATGGGGTTCAAATTGACCAGCTGTTCTGCTGGTGAAGGACGGGTAATTAACTGCCTCTGAAAACCTGCTGGAGGGTCAGTTCTGACTCGATGACATACCACCATCATAACAGCAAGATGTCCAAACTATGAGAAATAAAGCTTTGCCAATAATGCTTCTAAAGAGCACTCTGGATGCGCATTTTCCCGAGGATATATCTGTTTGTTCTTTCGGCAGACCATTCAGTACTCTTCTACAACACCACAACTCAGAGGCATTAATTTATTCTTCTGTAATGCTCATTCATTGTCCAGCTCTCAGAAGCAAAGTAAGTAACTGAAATAACCATATCCTGAGTCTTAATCTTCAAACTCACATCATTGCTCTTCAGTATTTTGGAGAGGATTCTGACAGTATATTTTCCCAAAGCAATGCATGATCTCCTTATTCCTGGTTCCAAAGGTGTTGACTGTGGATCCAAGTAAGACAAAATCATGGACAATTTCAATCCTTTTCCCCTCTATCATGATGTTAACAATTGTCCCACTGGTAAGGATCTTTGTTTTCTTGATTTTAAAATCTAATCCATGTTGAAGGCCATATTCTTTGATCTTCTGCAGCAAGCATTCCAGGTTCTCCTCACTTCCAGCAAGACAACTTGTATCGTCTACATAACACAAGTTGTTGATAAGTTTTCCTCCAATAATTATACCATATTCTGTATATAAGATATTAAATGTATGCTTATACACATGTACATATATCGTTTTCATTCCAATTAAAATATTTATAGAATTCTTTTACAGGCTCCTATCTTTCCAAGGACTCAATGTCTTTAAAATGTATGTCTATAAAATGTTTAGGAACTAGAAATAACCTCAAGAATGATGTTATTTTCCAAAGAAAATGAGAGCAGTGTCTTTTGGTGGATTTATTACTATTGACCTAAGAAGAAGTGAAAATATTTTTTTCATTTTTTTCTCTGCAAAAGAGAAGTTTTCATTAAAGGAAAGATAAAACAGTGTTCAGAAGATCCAACCCAGTGTGAGAACACCTAGCAAACTGCAAGTAAGGTCCCCTGCAGTAGAATATGGAATAAAATATTGTACAGCTCATTTTTTAGCATAAAAAGTAAGTGACATATCCAACTATGGGTTATTTGACTAGGGAATTGATAATGAGATATAGATGTTCATTTTCTAGAGTTTAGCACTGCCATTAATAATTTGCAGGCATAGTCAGAATCATAAGCAAAGACTTTCAAATTCATAGAATCTAGTCCTTTTTTAGAATCTGGCCCATTTTTAATGACAAGCAACTGGATCTCATTGTATGCTTTTTGTTTGTTTTCTGGAGAGAAAGATACTCTTATATGTTTCCTTTAAAGTTACATTTATCTGTCTTGTTTTTTTTTTAAGTGCCAGAATACTTTAAGAACAAAAAACCCTATATTTAATACACTTAGCCCTTGAAAAATTAAACTTCCAAGCTGTTTACTTTATTCATAAGCCAAATATTTACTAGAGAAAGATGTATTTTAACAGTGCAGTGGTGAAACTGATTAGTTGAAAGTCTTTGCAGTGCTACTTAAAAACTGTTAAATCTCTGCTTACAACTCTAGTATTCATACGTTTCTATTTTAATATCTATTTTTGTTCATTTTCTGTTAAATCTTTTGAGGTAAAGTTTTTTCCTTTTTTTAAGCCAGCAATACCTGATTCTTATTTTTAATTGTTGTTGTTGTTGTTGTTATGTGCCTTGGGGTCGTTTGCGACGCATAGCGACCCTATATACAACAGCCCTAAACCCTGCTCTATCCTGTTCCACGCGCATTATCTCTGACACACCCATCCCGATCATCTCCATCATCTCCAGAGAGACACAGCCGCTCTTGAGTACTTTAGAGAGGTCCCTAACAGCAGACTTTCCCATCGCAGTACGTTTTTTTTTATTTCCTGGCTGCTGGTTCCAAGAGTATTGACCGTGGAGACGAGCAAACTGAAGCTGTGAACAATCTCAATCTCTTCACCATCCATCCTGATGCTACTAATTGGTCCAGTGGTGAGAATCTCTGTCTTCTTGACATTGAGTCTCAGTCCATACTGAAGCCTGCAGTCCTTGACCCTCTGCAACAAGTGCATGAGATCCTCCTCAGTTTCGGCGAGCAGGGTTGTGTCATCTGCATAACACAGATTGTTAACAGATCTTCCACCAATCCTGAAGCCACACTTCTCCTCATAGAGCCCAGCCTCTTGGATAGTCTGCATACAGGTTGAAAAGGTATGGAGATAGGACACATCCCTGGAGTACACCCTTCCCAATTTTGAACCGTGCAGTATTACCCTGCTCTGTTCTGATGACTGCCTCTTGGTCCAAGTATAGGTTTTGCATTAGCACGATTAAATGTTCTGGGATTCCTATTCTTCTCAGAGTCAGCCACAGTTTGTTATGATCCAAACAGTCAAACGCCTTTGCATAATCAATGAAACACAGACATTCTTCTGGTATTCCCTGATTTCAGCTAAGATCCATCTAACATCAGCTGCAATATCCCTAGTACCACGACCCCTTCTAAACCCAGCCTGGACTTCCAGCAGTTCTCTGCTGATGTACTGTTCCAGTCGTTTTTGGATAATCTTCAGTAGAATCTTGCTTGCATGTGAAATCAATTGTTCTGTAGTTTCCGCACTCAGTTGGGTCACTCTTCTTTGGAATGGGGACAAATATAGACCTCTTCCAGTCACTTGGCCAAGTGGTTGTTTTCCAGATTTCTTGGCACAACTTGGTGAGCACATCCACAGCAGCATCTGTTAGCTGAAATATGTCAATTGGTATACCATCTATTCCGGGGGGCTTATTTTTTTTCTATTTCCATCAAAGCAGCTTGAACTTCTTCCTTCATCACCATAGGATCTTGCTCAAGTATTATTTCATTAAATTCTTCTGTATCTGCCAATTCCTTTCAATACAATGACTCAGTATATTCCTTCCATCTTCTTTTAATACTTCCTGGATCATTTAATATTCTGTCTAAAGCATCCTTGATTATAGCAACACAACGTACGTGAATGAAAAAAAAAGTATACGAATTTTGTATGTTGTTTTTGTTATGTGCTGTCAAGTCACCTGTGATCCATAGTGACCCCATGTACCCTGAACCCTGCGCTGTCCTAAGCCAGTCTCACTGATTCTGATACACCAACCTCATTGGTGCATTTACTCTATGAATCCATCTCATCCAGGATCTTCTTCTCCTGCACTGACTCTTGCACACTTTAACCCTCTGAGCATGGCGTCCTTCTCCAAGGACTGTGTGTCCTTCTCCTGGCTATGTGTCCAAAGTATGTGAGAGAGAGCTTCAAAATCCTGGCCTCCATGAGAAACCTGGTTTCACCATCTCCAAGACAGACCTATTTGTTTAAAAATGGATATTAAATGAAAAAAATGTTAAAAAATAATAGAATAGAAAGCAATAGAACTAGAGGGCATGTGCATGTGGGTTAGCCTGGAGGAGGATTAGACCCCACCTAGTACTCTGAGAAGATTTGCATTTGAATGGATTTATAAACTTTCCTTGGACTTTTGATTGAAGAGATGTTCATTTGGAAGAGGAAGAAAAAGAGACTTTGTCCTTTTAAACTGGAACAAGCACTTATGCTTCTGAGCCAGGGTAAGGCTGGTATATATATCAGAGTCCCTTTCCAAGACTTGAAGTTAAAGAGAGCTGGCAAGTATGCTCAATTATCGTGACTCCTGGATCCACTGGAGTAGAATTAAGAGGTATACAGCAATGAAGAGAAAGGCTGAGCTTGGTCATATTTCATCAGCGCTGTTGAAATGGCATGCCCAAACGTATCAATAAGTGCAAAATAGTTGCTGACTTGTGGAGCAGAGAGAGTCACCAAAAACCTCTAATTTGTTGACTTGGCCCCATGTGGGGGTTAAGACTGAGTGAAGGGACTGGGTGGTCTGGAACACTGGAAAAAGTGTGAACTCCTGAGATGCATATCATTACTATTTGGACTTAGTCATGGAATGGTACAAATGAGTTGACCAGGACCCCAAAAGAATGTTATGTGGTGTGAACTGTGGTTGATTTTCATAAACTGATGATTTGCTTTTGAATGGAATTTACTTATGGATGTTGTTGTTGTTCTTAAGTCCCATTGAGTCTCCTGCAACTCATAGTGACCCTTTGTAAAATAGCTGAAGCCTGCCCTATTCTGAGCCAGTCTCACTGACTTCAACACACCTACCCTCATCACTCCAGTTACTGTATCAATTCATCTCATCCAGGGGTCTTCTTCTCCTGTGCTGTCCCTCCACCTTTCCAAGCATGATGTCCCTCTCCAAGGACTAGTACATCCTGGCCATTTGCCCAAAGTATGTGAGATGGAGCTTCAAAATCCTTACCTCTAAGAGCAGCCTGGTTTCACCCTCTCTTGGATGAACCTGTTTCTTCTCCTAGAAGTCCATGGTATGTATATTCAACTATCTTCTCCAGAACCACAGTTCAAAGGCATCAATTCAAGAGAAAAACAGATTACCTTCCATAAAGGATAAAGAAGAAATGATGAGAAAAGAAGAGTTCCTCCAAACAACAATTTAATCAAGAGGAAAACAAGGGAGTTATATTCTGGATTAGCCAGAGAAGGGAAAATTTAATTGGTGAAAAAGTGGGAATTAGAGGAGGCATTTGAGAATCTGCTTCTGCTCTGAGAAGGCACTGACATTTGACCTTCAAATCAAGCTCCAGTCTCCTGCTTGGCACGGTAGCTGAACCTGCAGTTTCTTCACAATGTTCAAAGCTTTGTTTTCTGTTACCTTAGACCACAAACCTATGGGAAGGTAGCATTTCATTAGAGAAAAAGATATTTCTGTTTCAGTGTTTGGAATTTTTTGTTTCTTTTCCCTCTTTCCTGAATCCTGTTCTGATCCTGAACTAAACTATAGCAATATAATTAGTGTTAATTAAAGGTGTTTTCCATAAAAAAAATTGCTGTAGTCAGTCTTTATAGCTGAATAAATAAAAACAACTACATAAATCTTTTAAAAAGGCCATCAATTCTCCTTCAACCATCGCTAGTCATTCATTGTCTAGCTTTCTGACGCATAACAAGTAATTGTAAAGACTATGGCCTGAATCAGGGGCATTGTTGGGAAATGTTGGGGAGGAAGGGAAGGCCTCTTTGACCAGGACAGATTGCCTAGCTCTTGATAAGTGCAAGCCTCCCCACAGCCTTTAACACCGGGTAGAGAAAGCTCTCCTGTGTTTGGCCATACCAGCTGGAGAAAGCTCGCTACCTGGGAAGACGGCTGCAGTATCTGTTGTACGGGAGTAGTCCACAGGAAGCTGAGGTTCTCCTATCCAATCCGCATGACCTACATCTGCAGTCCCACCCTATTCTGTCTTCCTGTTTATTTGCTCGTATATAAGTGTTCTTCACCCCCCCCCCCCAATACAATTGAGCTTGAATGACTTGCTGAACGGCTCTCGGAGTGTTGTGTCTCTGTTTTTAAATTTTCTGGCTACTGGTATCAAGAGTGTGGATTGTGTAGGCAAGCAAACTAAAGCTGTAAACAATCTCAATCTCTTTAACATCCATACTGATGCTGCCAATTGGCCCAATGGTGAGAGCCTTTGTTTTCTTGATATTGAGCTTCAATCCATATTGAAGGCTATAGTCCTTAACCTTCTACATCAAGCAATTCAGGTCTTTCTTGGTATCAGCAACAGGGTTGTGTTATCTGCATAATGAAGATTGTTGATGAGTCTTCTTCCAAGCCTGAAACTACATTCCTCTTCATAGAGCCCAGCCTCCTGGATGATGTATTCTGCATATAGATTGAAAAGGTATGGAGAGATGGCACATCCCTGGTTTACAGCCTTCCTGATTTTGAACCGTACAGTGTTTTCTTGCTCTATTTTGACAACTGCCTCTTGGTCCAAGTATAGGTTTCTCATAAGCGTGACCCATTGTTCTGAAATTCCCATTCTTCTCAGAGTCAGCCACAGTTTGTTATGGTCCACACAGTCAAATATGTTTGCATAATCAATGAAACACAGGTAGACATTCCTCTGGTACTCTCTGCTTTCAGCCAGTGTTTTTATCCATCTAACAGTAGCTATAATATCCCTAGTACTATGGTGTCTTCTAAACCCAGCCTGCAGTTCTGGCAGTCATGACCTGACAGAGTGCAGATATTATCAAGTAATATCATTAATATTACATGCAAGCATGACCTGTGGATGTTGTTGTGGTTGTTGTTGATTACCTTCGAGTCGAGCACAAGTCATGGTGAACAAAAGGTCTGAAGCCTTTCTAAAACCTGTCGTCTTTTATCAAAGTTTATAGAGTTTCCAGAGGCATGTTGTTTAGGAAGTGGATGCCATTCCTACTATGGATACAGATCCTAAATTTTGTAACTGAAACAGATGACTCTTCAGAGAAATGAGCATTCTTGTTACTTCTGAGTATTAGTTGTTTAAGAACGGGGAGATCAGTATTTTCTCTCTAAAGTAGGGGAGATTATAGCATGAGGTATGAAGTTGTTGGCTTACACAAACATAAATATTGCTTCTTAGAGGGTCCCATTCATCTATTTTATCCTCTCCTGGTTTTCGATTTTGCAGGATGCTTGGAAGACTGTTCATGTTGTGGATTAGGACTTTTAGAGTTCTTCCAAGCTTTTCTCTAATGAAGTTTATGGTCCTTGGTTTTAGTTTAGGTTTTTGATTCACTTTGAGTTGATTTTTGTGTATGGAGTGAGGTGTGGACCTTGCTTGAGTTTTTGCAGATAGTTCTCCAATTTTTGCCAACACCATTTTTAAAAAAGGCTTTTGTTCCCCCACTTAACTGATTTCATATTCTTGTCAAAAATCAGTTGTCTATATGTAGATGGACTGATTTCTGGGTCTTCAATTCTATTCTGTTGATCTATGTGTCTGTTATTGCAGAACAGACACTCAAGCAGATATATCCACACCCATGTTTATTGCTGCTTTGTTCACAGTAGCAAAAATTTGGAAACAACCCAAGTGCTCATCAACAAACGAATGGACAGAAAAGCTGTGGTATATTCACACAATAGAATACTCTGCTGCATTGGAAAAATAAGGAACTCATGAACTCTTATATAAAATAGGTTACTCTAGAGGACATTATACTGAGTGAACTATTTCAGTCACAAAAGGACAAATGCTGCATAGTGCCACTGTTGTAAAATGGGACTGATATTAAGTTTGGGGAGAACCTTAAAAAAAGGGGGATAAATAATGTATACTGCATTGAAACAGATGACAGAGATAGTTGTTTAAAAGGAATATATGATTAGGTATTATTTTCATGACAAGATTTAAAAAATGAAAGTTTTTTTGTTTTTTTTTCTTTTCAAAGAGAAAAGCAAACTTCGAGGAGTGGTGGGCAGGGAGGAAAATACACAACAATAATGAATGGGTGAAAAATCGAATGGGAAAAACATGCTGTAAAAATACATGTTGCATTAAAAAAAGTGAGAAGGCCAGGTGTAAAAAATATTAATATATAACTTGCATATTTTAAGGGGAAAGTTGTCTTAAAATTTTAAAAAGTGCAAGTTTATTGTCCAAAATTTCTTTCCTAGTAATTGGATTTGAGTTTCCCATGTATTTTGGCAGAGATATGTGAATAGGATGTGTTAGCCTATCTACACATGGATTGCCTAGTGTTACTATTAAATTGAGCAGATTCCACATCAGGAGGCTCTCCCCTGCCAGGAAAAGTGCAAGCAAGAAGGCTTATAGGATCAGCAGCCATAGCAGGCAAAGCAGAGAACCAGAGATCTGATATGAAATGAGACCGTGAGACTCTGACACATTTGGAACCTGGGGCGTTAGGGGGAGAGTCAATACTGGCAAAACTGAGAATTTTGTAACAGTGGCCTTCAGGTGTGAGTGTCCAGGCTGACATGCCTATGAAGCCATTTCAGAAGCAGGCCTGAGGCTTCTACCCCAGGTTATAACATTTTAACTTTCCTAATGTGACTTCGTGGAAGGAGGAGTGGCGTCCACTTCCGTAATAGCTTGCCTCCGGAAACCCTCTGAACTTGGAGAAAGGATGAAAGGCACCCAAGCGTCAAGGACTCTCCTTCATAGGGTCGCTATGAGTCGCCTGCGACTCGACGGCACTTAACAACACAAACAATGTGACTTCGTGTGGTCTGTGAGCTATTGCATTGGATTTTGAAGCAGAAAAGCAGCAAGATTGGTGTTAGGATGAGTAGAAAGAGGTACCAGAGCAAGGGGCAGGGGAACATATCTAATCTCATGGGAACTGGTTTTGTATTGCTAATACTGTTGATGGAGATAGTTCTCCTTTGTGAAGCTGGTGAAGGTCAGATATGGCCATTCTCATGCAGCTCTTGCACTTTTTTACCAAAGTAATCTCAGGAATGGGAATTGGGTACCCCTCAAACTCAGAGGTGGGCCCCTTGTAGCTAGATCATTTGTGAACAGCAATCTTAAGAGGATAATCAGACTTTGGAAAAAATTAGAGTACTTTTGCTCTGTCTTCACAGAAAATGTGCAGAAATACATAGACTTATGTACCCTGTGTGCTGCCACAGTCAACTGTATTTGGTATGCTTTATTGCTAGCTAAAGAATTGTTTCATATATTTACCTCTTATTAATTTATAAGATGTTTTATTGCCAACTAAGGAATTGTTTCATGACAGATTTATATTCTTGTTTACTGCATGTTTCAAGGCCAAGTTAATTATAAATAATGGAATTTATTTTTCCAATGATATATTTATTCTTTCTTAATTTTAAAAACTACAGTTAATTTTATAGTCCATTCATACAGGGTTCAAGTGCACAGACTGATGTTAAGGAAGTTATGACATAATTGATATGCTTTATCTCATTTTTAAGATCAGAACAACTAATGAGTATAAGTAACTTATACATAAGTCTTTAACCACATGATTAAAAAAACAGTATTTTTTTTACTTTATTTTTATTGTGTGTGTGTGTGTGTACCATCAAATTAGATTTGACTGGTACAGGAGGAGATTCTTCCTCCTTCTCCAGCAAAGCATCTGGTGGATTTGAACCGCTCACCTCTGGGATTGCAGTGCAGTTTCTTGCCACTAGGCCACCAGAGCTCACTAAAAACACAGTATTATAAAATGTTTTGTGGAGTTTACATAATAGTTACTTATGCATGTGTGTTTTAAGAACATTAAATAATCAGATGTGATTTGACAGCATGTAGAAGACAGAATACAGATTATCTATGGCACATGTCTATTCTGACATATATGTCATATTGAGCTGAAATCTACTTAATAAGTTTTCCCCCTAACATTTCTTGAGGCACCATGTTTGCCAGGGAATATTTAAATCACTTTACTAACATGTTTTCTCAAGTCAATTTTAATGTTTTTTATTAATTGCATTTTTGACATGGTGGAAACTAAAGCATATAAAAATATGGTACCTTGTCCATCATTTATTTTAGTCCAATCAGTTGTAACTCATAAGGGCCATGCAGGATGAAACAGAATTGCCATAGAGTTCCCAAGGCTGTAAATCTTTAAGGGAGAAGACTGTCCCTCCTCTTTCTCCCAAGGAATAGACAGGAAATTGGAAGCAATGATGTTTCAGTCAACAGTCCGATGCTTACCCTACAGTACCATCAGTGTTTCTACCTAATGTTGTTATAGTCCATCAAGTTGGCTCCAACCCCGACTAGCTCAGTGCACAACAGGAGAGCACTGTCTCATCCTTCCAAACCTTTACAATTTCTACTGTACTTGAGTTCACTGTTATAATCACTGTGTAAATGCATCTCATTGAAGATCTTGCTCTTTTTTGCTGATACTCTACTTTGCCAAGGATGATAGCTTTTTCTAGGGATGGATGTTTTCTGACAAAATGGCCAAAGTATGTGGGATGAAGTTTCATCATCTTCATTTCTAAGACCTACTGGCTACACTTCTTCTAATACATTTGTTTGCTTCTTGGCAGTACTGTATACTATTAGTAACTGACAAAGCAAAAACTTGAACCAACTTCTACCGGCATCACAAGTGTACTCATAAATATACTACGCTGCTTTTTTAGTATCAACATTGTTCAGATATATTTTTTAAATTAGTTGAAAAAAAGAACTTGAATTTATTCTATGCTTCCTTTTTATTCTATGATTAAAGCAAGAACTAAAACAAAATTCAGCACTGCACAAAGGAGTAAGTTTTGCTTAACATTGAAGTTATTATATGAAAATAAATACACCCTTAAACATTTATGGTAAAGGATTGTTTCCATAATGCAAATAAACAAAGATCACCTCATCACTGGAGAGAGTGCCAGGAAACAGAGCACAATGATAAATAACAAATGTCATTTTTCCATTGTCTCTCAATTTGATAATCAGAACAAGTCCTTACTGTTTGGATCACATTTCAGTGTGTTTGTCAGAAGATCCATCAATCAGTATTCAAAACAAGTTAACAAGGTGTCATGAAATGAGAAACATATTTATGACTTATTTTATCTAGAATGGAAGTTGGAGTCCCAGTCTCTGAATGGAGCTGCACAAAACTGAAAACCTTGGGAACCCAGGAGACTATAAAATATGCTTGTACATCCTTTCATAACAACTAGAATTTTCCTGAATAATACTTATCTTGTTTCTCAGAAGAAGTCAGCTCACCTCAACTCATGGCTGTTGAGTTGGAATTGACTCATAGCTGACCCTCCAATAGGTTGTCCGAGATTATCAATCACATGGGAAGAAATTGCCCATTTTTCTTTCATGGAGCAGCTGGTAAGTGTGAGCTGCTTGCCTTTGGGTTGGTAGTATAACTTTTACATACTTTGTTGTTGCTGTTGTTGATGTATACTGTCAAATTGGAACCAATCTACAGCTGACCCTCTGATGCGTTTTCAGAGGCACTTCACCAGTCGCAAAGGAGAAGATTGTCCATCTTTCTACCACCAAGCAGCTGGTGGATTCAAACTGCATGCCTTCAGGATTGCAGCTGAGCTTCTTGCCACTAGGCCACCAGAGATTCCTTTTACATACTATTGTTGTGGGTTGTTGAGTGGCCTGTAACTCATAGCAACCCTATGTACAACAGATCTGAACCCTGCCCTGTCCTGAGCCAGTCTCACTGACTCCTCCACACCTCACAGAGCTCTGAAAAAACCAAAATCAACCCCATGGCTGTTAAATGAGTTTCAATTAATAGCAGCCCTGAAGGACAGACTAGAACTGCCACATAGGTTTTTTCCAGGACTAAATCTTCACAGAAAAAGACTCCATCTTTCCTTCTTGGAGTTGATTTAAACCTCTGATTTTTCAGTTAGCAGACTAAATACACTACACTAACAGTAGTTATCATATATTTTACAGAGAAGACGAACTTGTTGGATGTGGTAAAATCTGTCATGTACGGCAAGGAAATCAGAGCCGGAGTTCTGTCAAAGAATCAATCCATTGTATGACATTATTTTGGATTGTGTAATCATACATATTTTTCCACTAGGCTATGGTGACCTAGTAGATAAGGAGTTGGTTGCCAAGACAAAGGCACACACACAGTTCAAATCCATCAGCTGCTGTGCAGAAAGGATCATCAACCGTTCTTTGTGATTTCTAGCCTCTAAATATCCACTGAAGGATCAGCTATGAGAGTCAGTTCTGACTTAACAACACAAAACAACAATAATTAATTTTCATGCGCTCTTTGTGAAGTGGATGAAATTGCAGCATTAGAAAGAAAAAAAATAAGCACTGTTAACACATGAGCTAAAAGGTGCTCTAGAATCTGGTCACTTCCCAAACGTGCTAATATAGTTAATATAGGCTCAAGATAGAAGTTTCCTCATTGTGCACTCAGTAACTGTGCTGAGGGTAGTTTTGTGTAGTCAATAATTCATACATGTAATTAATTTAGATTAATGAAAATGATACCTGCCGGGGAGCTCTGGTGGCCTAGTGGCAAGAAGCTGCAACTACAATCCCAGAGGTGCACGGTTCGAATCTACCAGATGCTCTGCTGGGGAAGGAGGGGCAATCTCCTCCTGTACCAGTCAGATCTGATTTGACGGTACATGCACACAAAAATAATAATAAAATAAAATAAAAAATATTAAAAAAAAGAAAATGATACCTGCCTTCATCGAATTATATAGTAGGAATATTGTTCTATGTGAGGGTTCTAAGTTAAAAAAAAAAAAACAGAAAGAGAGCAATGATCATGAATTATATCACTAACAGATTCATGCAAATCAAATTTTATAGATAAGACTGTCTAGTAAAATTTGTTTGCATTGCATCAACAATTTCAACTAAAGTCAGATATGGAAATTAAGAAATAAGAAAAATATTTAAAGCTAAAGTTCAGACATGACTGTCAGAATTAGCAGAAAGAAAAATAAAAATATTCTTAGAGTTACTTTGAATTGACTTTCTCACACATATGTAGACTCTTATAGAAAGAAACAAAAATTATTCATTTAAGGAATCACTGTAGAATATTTTGGCATTCTTACTTTGAAACATGGGTTTTTTTGTGGATTGTTGTTCTTTATTCCCTTCTGAATAGATATGAATTAATTTAAAAAGTCTCTGATTATCTAACCAATTTTGGTTTGGATCCTGGACCATCATGAAACTAACCATATATCCTAAAGAAACACTAGCATCTACATATGAGAATTATTTTATTTCCACTGACATTCATGTGAGAAAACACATACCATAAATATCAACACAGTCAACTTTAATCTGACTCTTCATTACATGTGAACTGCTCTGTGTGTGTGTGTGTGTGTGTGTGTGTGTGTGTGTGTTCCTTAAAAGACCAATGTTTCTCATCATCTGGACTCACAGTTGGTTTCAGTTTTATCAAATGACTTTGTAAATGAAACAAGCTATATTTTGTAAATAAAACATGCTTTGGTTAGTTTTTCTTTGTTTAAAGTTGCATTAACTATGGAAATAAAATATTTCTTTGATGAGTCAGTGGGAAATAAGCTCTACTTGTTCTACCAAAAGATAGCAAAATAGTTGATCACAATTTAAACAGAAAGTTTATAAAGGTCAAAATAAGTAAAATGGATGACAAAATTTAGTCAAATGTCCAAGTTTCTTTCCAAAAAATTTAACCCTAGCCACTGTCTGGTATTTTTGTTGTTGTTGTTGTTTTTTAAGTCAGTTCCCACTCTTGGAGCACATCCATTGGCTTTTTGAAGCTAACTCTTTACAGGAGGAGATTATTATTCTGGAATTGGTTTTCTGTATTTCAACTATGGACCTTTGGTTAGCAGTCTAACCTATAATACATTACACAACCAAGGCTCTATGTCCTGTAGTGGTTCAAGAAGAATTTTTAAGAGAATTTATAAATTAATTTCAAAATCAAATATATATTTCATGGGTAATCTCCTCCTGGAGAGTCAGCTATGGGTTGGTTCTGACTTGATGGTATACAACAACAGGAGAGGAGAGGAGAGGAGAGGAGAGGAGAGGAGAGGAGAGGAGAGGGGAGGGGAGGGGATGAGAAGAGAGGAGGAGAGGCAAGGAGAAGAGAGGAGAGAGGAGAAAAGAGGAGGAGAGGAGAAGAGAGGAGGAGAGGTGAGGAGAAGAGAGGTGAAGCCTCATCATCTTTGTCCTCAAAGAGTACTCAAGCTGCAACCTACTCAAGACATATTTGTTTGTTCTTTTGGCTGTTCAGTGTTCTTCTCCAACATTATAGCTCAAAGGCATCAAGTGTTCTTCTATAATCCTTATTTATTGTCCAGCTCTCAGATCCATAGCAAGTGATTGGAAAGACCATGTCTTTAATCAGACACACCTTAGTCCTCAAACTGATGTCATTACTCCTCAATAATTTAAAGAGGTCCCTAACTGTCAGCTTTCCCAGTGCAATGTGTCACATTTCAATGTGTCTGATTTCCTGACTGCTGGCACCTAGCGTGTTAATTACCATACCCACATTGTAAATACTCTTTCCATTTGATCCTTATGATTTTCATTTCAATTAATCTTTCTATCCTACCCCTTTTTTGCCATCTAAATCTTATACCTGAGCAAATGTCCTTTGGATCTTAAGTAGTTGATTATTCTCCTCTGGTAAAGAAAACGTTTTGGGTTTTTTTTTTTTTGCTTTAAATACTTAATTTGCATAATGAGACCATTATATAAAGGAAATTGCCAGCTTGATCCAGTACCATAAATTGACAAAAATGCTTTTTTTTGTTCTTAAATTTATCTCCTTTATGGTGATATTCTAAATGTGAAACATTTGTATAGGTACTACTATCATCAAAAGACCCTAACTGTATGACTGAAAATAAAACAAAAAAATCAAAACAAATCTCTCAGGAATTCTTCCTCTGAAATTTAAAACATATTTCCATTCTTACTCTGATGTTAGACAAGCATATAGATTGAATAAACAGAGTCACTGTACCAAAAAGGATTGGTCACACTGAACCATTTGTGCACTCTTACTCACTGAGTTTTCCAGTAACAGTTATTTCAGCAGTGGATAACCAGACCTTCTTACTAATTTGTCTTTTTTAAAAAAAAATTATTTTAATGAAAGCTTACAGAGATTTAGTGTTTCCATTCATTCATTGTTGACCTTTTCTCCCTGCCCCAACCCCCAATTCACTCTTCTCTTTGAAAAGTAAAAGAAAAATTCTTTCATTGTTACACAATCCCTCCCCCAAGTCCACTCCACAATGCAGCCTTCATTCTGGACTCCTGTCATGACAATAGTACCTAATCATATATTACTTTTAAACAGTTCTCTCCCTCATCTGTTTCAATGCAGTATATATTATTTATCCCCTCTTTCTCAGTCTTCCCTCAACCCCAATGTCAGTCCTGTTTTACAACAGTGGCACTATGCAATGTTTGTCCTTTTGTGACTGAGATATTTCACTCAGCATAATCTCCTACAGGGTCACCCATCTTGCACAGTATTTCATGAGTTCCTTGTTTTTCTATGTAGTTTGTTGATGGACACTTAGGTTGTTTCCAAGTCTTTGCTATTGTGAACAAAGCCACAATAAACATGGGTGTGCATGTATCTGCTAGGGTGGTGATTGTATTTTCTTTAGAGTATACTCTCAGTAGTGGAATTGCTGGGTCAAATGGTATTTCTATTTCCAACTTTTTGAGAAAGTTCAATACTGCCTTTCATAGTGTTTGCACCATTTTACACTCCTTCCAACAGTGAATAAGAGTCCCGGTTTCTCCACAGCCTCGGCAGCATTTGATGTTTGCTGTTCTGTTTAATTTTGCTATTCTTACAGGGGTGAGATGATATCTCATAGTTGTTTTGATTTGCATCTCTCTTAGAGCTAGGGATTTTGAACATTTCTGCATGTGTTTGTTTGCCATCTGAATATCTTCTTTGGTCAAGTGTCTGTTGATATTCTGTGCCTATTTTTCAATTGGGTTCTTTATCTTTTTGTGGTGCTTGAGTACTTTATAAATTCTAGATATAAGTCCCTTATCTGACATGCCATCACCAGATATTTTTCCCAGTCTGTGGCTTCCCATTTTACCGTGTTGAAAAAGTTTTTGGATATGTATAGGGATTTGATTTTTAAGAGGTGCCATTCATTCATCTATTTTATCGTCTCCTGGTTGTATATTTTCAGGATGCTTGGAAGACTGTTTATGTTGTAGATGAGGACTTCTACAGTTCTTCCAAGCTTTTCTTTAATGATGTTTATAGTCCTTGATTTTAGTCCTAGGTCCATGATCCACCTTGAGTTGGTTTTTGTGTATGGAGTAAGATGTGTATCTTGCTTGAGTTTTCTACAGACAGTTTTCCAGTTTTGCCAAGACCGTTTGTTAAAAAGACTGTCATTTCTCCAATTTAACTGATTTCATCTTCTTGTCGAAAATCAGTTGACCATAGTTGACCAACGATGGGCTGATTTCTGAGTTCTCAATTCTATTCCATTGATACATGTGTATGGCATTATACCAGTACCACATTGTCTTGACCACAATGGCAGTGTAGTAGGATTTGAAAATGGGAAATGAGATGCATACTGCATTATTTCTCTTTTTAAGGAGTGCTTTGTTTATTTGGGGCTTCTTTCCATTCCAAATGAATTTGGAGGTTTCTTTTTCCACCTCATTGAAGAATGGAATTGGTATTTTTATTGGGATTGCATTGAACATATAAATTGCCTTTGGTAGTATTATCATTTTCACCATATTGAGTTTTCCTATCCATGAGCAAGGGATATTCTTTCACCTCTCCAGGCCTCTTTTTGTTTCTTGTAATAATGTTTAATAATTTTCTTTGAATAGATCATTTGTGCTTCTGGTTACGTTAACTCCTAAGTATTTACTCTTGTGATTGGCTATTTTGAAGAGTATTCTCCAGTTCTGTATTCCCTTTGTCCCTGTAGAGAAATCCAGTGGATTTTTGTATGTGGATCTTGTATACTACCATTTTGCTTAATTGGTTAACTATGTCCAGTAGTTTTCTTGCTGAGTCTTTAAGGCTTTCTAAGTATACTATCATATCAGCTGCATAGAGAGATAATTCTACCTCCTCTTTGCCAATCTGGATACCTCTTATTTTCTTCTTTTGTCTTATTGCTATCACTAAGACTTCCAATACAATATTGAATAGGAGAGGTGACAGTGGGCATCATTGTCTAGTTCCTGTTCTCAAGTGGAATGCCTTTAATCTGTCTCCATTGAGAACAGTATTGGCTCTTGGGTTTGCACATATACTTTTTATTACATTGAAGAAATTCCCTTCTAATCCTATTTTGTTGAGTGTTTTAATCAGGAAATGGGGTTGGATTTTGTCAAAACTAATTCTGCATCAATTGATAGGATCATGTAGTTCTTGTTCTTTGCTTTGTCAATGTGATGAATTACATTGATTTTTTTTCTTATGTTGAACCATCCTTGCATACCTGTTATGAATCCCACTTGGTCATGGTGAATTACTTTTCTGATATATTGTTGGATTCATTGGCCAAGATTTTATTCAGGATGTTTGCATCCATGTTAATGAGAGAATTGACCTATAGTTTTCTATTTTGGTAGTGTCTTTACCTGGCTTTGGTATCAAGGATATGTTTGCTTAATAGAATGAGTCTGGAAGAATTCCATTTTTTTTTCTATTTTCTGAAATAGTTTATGTAGGATTGGTGACAGATTTTCTCTGAATGTTTGATAAAATTCACTTGTAAAACCATTTGGTCCAGGACCTTTTTTGGCTGAAAGTTGTTTTCTTTCTAATTTGTCTTAATCTGGAAACTCTGCTTTAGTACAGTATCTGCCAGACAAGCATTCTAGCCAGCAGATCAGATGAGAGGTTAAGTAAACTGCCATAAATATTACAGAATAAGGTGAAATAATTTCATTACTGAATAAGCATTTTTAAAAATCTTTTCTTTTTCATTATAATACCAATTTTTAATAAATGAGTACTTTATGAGAAAGAAATATATTCTTTTACTCGAACTAAGCTCTAAAATAATTGGATCTTATCAAGGGTAGAACATTGATAGCTAAGTGATTAAAGGTACCCAGCTGGTAGTCAAAAGTTCAGCAGTTCAAACTCATCACACTCTTGAGGGAAAAAAAAGATGAAGTCGTTTGCCTCTTTAATTATTTACAGCCTTGGGAACCGTATTGAGTAGTTCTTCTCTGTGCTACAGGGTCATTAAGAAACAGAATTAACTCAATGGCTGAGAGTTTGGCTTTATTATTGTTGTTTTTGACCAAAGCAAAGCATGTTTTCCCTATAATACTAAAAGGATAAAATTTCTCTTTTTCTGTATGAATATTTTTTCAGTGTTGAACCTTTTCAACATATAGAGCAAAATCAATATTCCACCTTATTTTAGTAAAATAGTTACTTGTCAAACTGAGGGTCTGCTTAATGATGATGTATGTGTCTGATATTGTTAAGTATCATCCAGTAGACTTCAACTTCTAGCAAAAGTATGTGCAAAAGACCACAACTTTGCCTGTGTAATCCTTATAATCATCACTGTGCTTAAACTCATTGTTGCATTACTATGTCAGTCCATCTCTTTGAAGTCTTCCTCTCCTTCACTGATCTGCTTTTCCAACCATGATGTTCCTGTCTAAGAAGTAGACTCTCCTGACAACATGCCCAAAGTATATCAGATGAAGTCTCACAATCTTTCTTTCTAAAGAGGACTCTTGGTCTATCTCTTCTAAGATATGTTCTTTTTGCAGATCATGGTATAGTCAATACTTCCTATTGTTGTTGTTGTTCTTGTTGTTATGAACTTTCTAGTCGACTGTAACTTACAGTGACCCTATATACTTCACCCTGCTCTATCCTGTCCCAAACTCACCGTCTGACACACCCTCTCCGAGTACCCCAGTCACCAAATCAATCCATTTCATAGATGTTCTTCCTCTCCCGCACTGTCCCTTCACCCTCCCAAGCATGATGTCCTTCTCTAAGAACTGGTCCCTCCTTGCAACATGTTCAAAGTATGTCAGACAAAGCTTCAGCATCCTTGCCTTCAAGGAGCAGCCTTGTTTAACCCTCACTAAAATTCAAAGGCATCAATTCTTCTGTCATCCTTATTCATTGTCCAACTCTCAAGAGCATAGCAGATTATCAGAAAGACCACATCCTGAATCAGATGTACTCTACTCCTCAAATCAACAGCGTTATTCCTCAACCATATGGAGAGGTTCCTGACTACAGAATTTTCCAGTGCAATACATCTCCTGATTTTCTGACTGCTGGTACCAACGGTATTAATTGTTGATCCAAGTAAGATGTAGTTGTTGACAGTTTCAGTCTTTTCCCTATCTATTATGGTGTTGCCTATTGGTTCAATGGTAAGAATCTTTGTTTTCTTGACATTGAGATGTAATCCATATTGAAGGATGTATTCTTTGATATACAGAAGTGCATCAAGTCCTCCTTACTTTTAGTAAGCAAGGTTGTGTAATCTATATAATGCAAGTTATTGATGATGCTCCCTGTGGTCCTGATGCCATATTCCTCATTGTAGAGTCTAGCTTCTTGAGTAATTTTGCTCAGCATACAGATTAAACAGGTAGGGAGAGAGAATACAACCCTGACTCACTCCCTTTTTAATTTTAATCCATATAGTGTTCCCTTGCTTTGTTTGCACGGCAGCCTTCTGGTATAGTTATGTGTTTTGCATGATCACAATTAAGTGTTCTGTGACTCCCTTTCTTTTTAGTGTTAGATAAAACTTGTTATGATCCACACAGTCAAATGAAACCAAGCAATTGGCATCCACAAAAATGCAAGGGTAGCAATGCTAATCTCTGTTAAAATAGACTTCAGGAAGAAAAGCATCATAAAAGAAAGAAAGAGCACTATTTAATGATCAAAGGCATAGTATATCAAGAAGTAATGTCCTGGAGAAGGCAAAACCAAATTTCTCCTTTAAGGCTAAGATATTGAAGCTCCATCACACATATTTTGTGCATGTGGCCTGGAGGAACCGGTAGTCCTTGGAGAAGGACATCATACTTAGAAGGGTGGAGGGACAGCAAAGGAGAGGAAGATCTTAGATGAAATGGATTGATACAGTAAGTGGGACAATGGAGGTTGTGGTGTTGATATCAGTGAGATTGGCTCAGGACAGGGCAGGCTTCAGAGCTGCTGTACATAGTGTCACTATGGGTCACAGGTGATTCAATGGCACATAACATCAACTTATCAAGAAGACATAACCTTGGTCAACATCTGTGCACCAAATGATAACACTGCAAAATACATAAATAAAAATTAACAGAATTGAAGAAAGAAATAGTCAGCAACACAAGAATGGTAGGAGACTTTAATAGAGTACTCCCACCAATGGATTGATCAACTCAAAAGAAACTTAACAAAGATCCAGAAGATTTTAACTATACAATCAGCCAACTTGACCTTGTGGATGTATTCTGGGTCCTTCACCCAACTAAAACTCAATCCTCTTTCTTCTCAAGCATACATGGTACCTTCTCCAGAATTGATCACATTAGGAAACAAAGCAAGCCTCAACAAATTAAGAAAACATTAGAATAATACAAAGTATCTTCTCTGATCACAATGTTCTAAAACTAGATATTAACAACAAGAGGGAAAAATCTTATAAAACGGCCTATGTGGAAGATAATAAATACTCTGCCAGAACACAACTGGGTTATAGAAGAAATAAAGAACGAAACTAAAAAAGTTCCTTAAAACAAGTGATAATGAAAATATAACCAACCAAAACTTCTGGGATACAGCTAAGGTAGTACTCAGGAGTAGTTCATAACAATAAGCAAACACATAAAAATAAAGAAAGAAACAAAATTAATGACCAAACTCAACACTTACATGAAATAGAAAAACAACAACAATCTAATCCTAGTCCTGAGAAGAAAGGAACTAATAATAACAAGACCTGAAGTCAGTGAGGTTGAAAACAAACAAACAAACAAACAAACAAACAAATTGAAACCATGAGTAAAACCAGGAGCTAGTTTTTCAAAAGGGTTCATAAAATTGATACACCATTGACAAACATAATAAAAGGGGAAAAAAGAAAACACAAATAATTCAATTAAGAAATGATAGGGTTGACATCACAACAGAAACACAGGAAATAATAATATCAGAATTTTATAGAAAGCTATACTCTGATAAATTTGAAAACCTAGAGGAAATGGACAAATTCCTTGAAACTCATGTTCTACCCAGATTGACATGGAGAGGCATAGAACACTTGAACAGAAAGACTTGTCCACAAAAAAGTCCTGAAACAGATGGATTCATGGCTGAATTCTACCACACATTTAAAGATCTATCACCAACTCTGCTTAAATTATTTAAAAAAATTTTTTTAAACACCATAAGTGACATTCTTTGAAGCAAGCATAACCACAATCCCAAAGCCAGGCAAAGATATTACCAAAAAAAGAAAACTACAGACCAATATATCTCATGAATATAAATGCAAAAATCCTTAACAAAATTCTGGCCAATAGAATCCAATAACACGTTAAAAAAAAATCACCATGACCAAGTGGTATTCATAACATAAGAAAAACAATCAACATTATTCACAACATTAACAAAACGGATAACGAAAACCACAAGATCCTAACAATTATGCAAAAAAAGTATTTGAAAAAATGTAACACCTTCTCCTTTTTTTTATTTTTTCTATAATTATATTTTATTAATTTTCATAAACATTTACAGAGATTTTGGGTTTCCATTCATTCATTGTTGGACTATTCTCTCTACCCTCCTCCCAGTTTGTTCTTGTCCAAATGCCACAGTGCTTGTCAAAGCCAGTTCTGATTAATCTTCTTTGTCAGTGTGTCCTTTGCCATTCCCTATCACTCCTCCCTGAGAGAGACTTCACCCTGAGTAATAAGGAAAAGGGGATGGCGTATTCTCTTAGCTACTTCCTGCTGAAAAGGGACGCTGTGGGTTTCAGGGTGAAGATCTTCTCTCACTACTCTAAAGGGCCCCTTTGGCAGTAGGAAACACATAGACTATTATGGAGATTGATTTTGGAATTCAGATGCACTCTTATTGATTGTGCTTGGCTGTACATGTACATATCCTTCAAGATGTATCATGGGGGTGTTGCAACCTAGAAGACACAAATTTGACTAACAAGTTATAAGTACATGAGTCCAAAAATTATGGAAAAGTAAAAGAAAAGATTCTTTCATTGTTTTACAAACACTCCCCCAGGTCCCCTCCACCATGCAGCCCTCGCTCTAGTCTCCTGTGATGACAGAAATACCCAGTTACACCTTCTCCTGATTAAAGCACTCAGCAAAATAGAAATAGAAGGAAAATTCCTCAACAAAATAAAAATTATATCTACAATATCAAGAATCAATATCATTCTCAATAGAAAAAGACTAAAGGCTTTTTCCTTGTGAACATGGACCAGATAAAGTTGGCGCCTCTCACCACTCCTGTTTACTTTTGCATTAGAAGTACTTGCTAGGGCAATACAACCATAGAAGGAAATAAAAGGCATCCAGAATGGCAAAGAGATGCTGAAACTATTGCTATATGCAGAAAATATGATAGTGTAGTCAGAAAACTCCAAGGACTCAACCAATAAACTGGTAGAGCTAGTACACCAATTTAGTAGGGTGACAGGATATAAGATCAATATACAAAAGTCAGTGTGATTCCTCTACAGAAAGAAACACAGAGAAAAAAAACCAAGAAAGCAATACAATTTTCAATAGCCAACCACAAATTGAGATTTTTGGGAATGAACCTAACTAGAGACACAAGAGACCTTTACAAAGAATCCTAAAAGATGCTTCTGTGAGAAACAATAAAAGACCTAAAGAAATGGAAAAAAATGTTACCTGTTCATGAATAGGAAGACTCAATATAATGAAAAACAGATCATTCTACCCAAGCAAGATTCTACTGAAAATTATCCCAAAACGACTGGAACAGCACATCAGCAGAGAATTGCCAGAAGTCCAGGCTGGGTTTAGAAGGGGTCGTGGTACTAGCGATATTGTAGCTGATGTTAGATGGATCTTAGCTGAAAGCAGGGAATACCAGAAGAATGTCTATCTATGTTTCATTGATTATGCAAATGCGTTTGACTGTGTGGATCATAACAAACTGTGGCTGACTCTGAGAAGAATGGGAATCCCAGAACATTTAATCATGCTAATGTGAAACCTATACCTGTACCAGGAGGCAGTCGTCAGAACAGAGCAGGGTAACACTATATGGTTCAAAATTGGGAAGGGTGTACGCCAAGGATGTGTCCTGTCTCCATAACTCTTCAACCTGTATGCAGAGCAGATTATCCGGGAGGCTGGGCTCTATGAGGAGAATTGTGACATCAGGATTGGTGGAAGATCTGTTTTATGCAGATGACACAACCCTGCTTGCTGAAACCAAAGAGGACCTCATGCACTTGCTGCAGAGGGTCAAGGACTGCAGCCTTCAGTATGGACTGAGGCTCAATGTCAGGAAGACAAAGATTCTCACCACTGGACCAATCGGTAGCATCAGGATGGATGGCGAAGAGATTGAGATTGTTCACAGCTTCCGTTTGCTTGGCTCCACGGTCAACAATCTTGGAACCAGCAGTCAGGAAATCAAAAAACGTATTGCAATGGGAAAGTCTGTTGTTAGGGCCCTCTCTAAAGTACTCAAGAGCAACGGTGTCTCTCTGGAGACTAAGGTATGCCTGATACAGGCCATAGTCTTTGCAACCACTTGTTATGCATCAGAGAGTTGGACAATGACTAGGGAGGACAGAAGGAGAATTGATGCCTTTGAGCTGTGGTGTTGGAGAAGAGTATTGAATGTACCCTGGACTGCCAAGGAAACAAACAGATTCATCCAGGAGAGTGTTAAACCAAGCTACTCCTTGGAGGCAAGGATTCTGGGGCTTCATCTGACATACTTTGGGCATGTTGCAAGGAGGGACAGGTCCTTGGAGAGGGACATCATGCTTGGGAGGGTGGAGGGACGGTGCAGGAGGGTAAGACCCTCTATGAGGTGGATTGATTCAGTGATTGGGGTAATTGGGATGGGTGTGTCAAAGGCAGTGCGATTGGCACCGGATAGAGCAGGGTTTAGGGCTGTTGTACATAGGGTCGCTATGAGTCGCAAACGACTCTACAGCACACAACAACAACAACAACAGCCCAGCACAATGCAATCCTAATATAGACACTTAATTCATTTTCCAGGATATTGATAAGGTAATTGTCAAGTTTGTTTGGAAAGGAAAGAAGTCCTAAATAAGAAAAGTATTTATGAAAAACAAAAAGGAAATGGGACTACAAAACCTACTTCACATCTGTAATAACCAATACAGTGCGATACTGCTACAAAGATAGACATATAGAACAATGGAACAGAATCAAGACCCAGGCTTGGACTCATCTATCTATGGTCAATTGATATTTGACAAGGAAACAAAAATCTATCAAATGGGAAAATGACATTTTCAACAAATGGTCCTGGTAGAGCTGGACTGCTACCTGCAGAAAGCTGAAACAGTACCCACATCTCATATCATACACAAAAATCAACTCAAGGTGATTAGAGACCTAGAGGTAAAGACCAAAATCATAACGTCCATGAGAGACAAAATGGGACCACGCTTAGATGGCCTAGTCTATGGTACAGAGAGGCTGACAATTTCAGCCAGAAATGCACAATCTGGAGAGGATAAAATTGATGAAAGTGGCCTTCTAAAGATTAAATTCCTGTGTGCATCAAAAACTGTTTCTAATAGGGAGACAAGAAAACCTACTGATTGGGGGGAAAAATTGACAATGCCATTTCAGACGAGGGTCTCAAAACAGAGTTTACAGAATACTATAGGGCCTTACAAGAAAAAGTCTGGTATCCTAATTACAAAATGAATAAAAAACATGGGAAGACTTTTCACAAAGGAAAACATGATGAAATGCCAAAAACCATTAGCAATAAGAGAGATGCAAATCAAAACCACAATGAGATATCGCCACACCCCAGTAGCAGTGGCAAAGATTGACAGGATAGCAAGTAATAAAAGGTGGAGAGTATTTGGAGAGATTGGAACCCTCATACCGCTTTGATAGGATTTTAAAACGGTAAAATCACTCTGGAAGTTAATTTGGCATTACCTCAAAAAGCTGAATGTAGAAACTTCTTATGACCTAGCTATTTCACTACAAGGAATATACCCCAAGGAAATAGAACTGAGACACAAATGGAGATTTGTACACCAATGTTCATAGCAGCATGACTCACCATCACAAGAATATGCAAACTGTCCAAATGTCCAACGACAACTGGATAGATTAAGAAATTGTAGTACAGTCACATGATGGAATACTATGCAATACTCAGGAGTAAGGATTTTGAAAAATACTACTGGAGAGTATTTTGTTGCATAAACTAACTCAGTCTCATAAGGACAAAAAAAAATAGAGGGATAACTAGTAAAATTTGTATGGTGACCCAAGGAGGGAAAGGCTGGGATGAGTAGGGAAAAATCAAAGTGTTGCACAATTTGGTAAGCAGAAAGAGAGGGTAAACAAAATGGGAAAGATTGGGTGAAAAACTGAAAAGACAAGGGTAATTGAGGGCCTAGTCCAATGTTAATTAATTGGATAAAATACAATGTGTAGGAATGATTGTATGAAACATAATGTCAGTGAAGGATCCTGTAGGAAATAAATTTGCCTTTAAAAAAAGAACTTACTACCTCCAACAAAAGGGCTAAAGTTTGGAATACACTTAGATATACCTGGGAAGAAAAGCCTGGTAATATACGATGAAAAGATTTTAGCCTTAGAGACTGTATGGGATAGTTCTACTCTGTCACACAAGGGTTGACATCAGTAAGAATCAACCCAATGGTAAGTGGCTTAGTGGTTATCAGAGGTCTGACTCAGAGTTCAATAAAAATGCGAAGTGTCAGTTCTAGGCTTTGTCTATACACTTCCTTGATAGAAAATTTTTTTCAACAGCTATATGTAAAATCTTGGAAGAAAATTCAACATTCTTAGATGTAACAGTTTTGGCCCCAATCATTTATAATGTAAAACATCAGAGGAAATGTGTTCCTGAATGCTCCTCAGAGACAAAATCTTCCCTTATTTGGCAGCCTGATTTCTATCTCAACTAGCTTAATATAGAAAAAGAAAATCTCTCTTAAGGCTGATATACTTCATACTCAATATAAATGAAACCCAGTGAGAGAGACTTGTTTGCTAGGATAAGAAACTCAGATAATCAAATTCTAAAATTAGTTTATATGTATTTATGACTCTAATTCGAATATTCGCTTCTTAGCAAATGAAAATTCTATAAATCCATACTGTTTAAGTTGGCATATTGTGAGATTTAACCCGAAGGTGGGACACTCGAATCTACCAGCTTCTCCATGGGAAAAAATTGACAGTCTCCTCCCATGTGACTTACAGCCTCCGTAAATTCACTATGTGTAGGCTCCATGTTGATGGTAATGGTTTGTTACCATGTAAATGAATTATTAATACTTTATTTTAAACATGACCTTGATGCAAAATTATTAATTTTAAAATAGTTTTTAGAATTTTGGAGTAATCGCCTAAGAAAACAGAATAAAGATTTTTGATGATCAGTGGACAGTCTAGGACACTTTTTACGCAAAGTATTTCTTTCATTTTTGAGTACATAATAAAGACCTATTGAAGAGAACGTGTTGTATTTTATTAAATTATGTTCATGCATAATTGTTAGATAAAATCAAATAGCAAATTTCATAGAGACAAACATGTGAAGTTTTTCCCTGGAATAATTTTGTTATGTGAAATAATTTTATGTAGACATGTCATGATGCTTTTTCTTCATTATTTTATTGTAGAATATAGAATGGACACCAGGTGGGGCTAAAACATTTGCAATGGCTTTATTCTGACGGCAGTAGAGACATGCTTAACATTTTAGTTTGTGCATGTGTTATCCGAAGAACTATATTGTATATTTATATAAATTCCCCTACTTTCCAAAAGCAGAGAATTCCTAGAAAAAACTTTTGTAAGCCAAAATGGGACAAGGTGAAGAAACAATTGCAATCAATTTACATGGAAAAGATTTTGAGTGTTTCCAGATTCATAAAGCAACCTACTAAGTCATACCCAACAGCACGTAAAACCTAAAATGACATCAACTTAAACACAATTCAAAGCTTTGGTTGCTTTATGTTGAGATGCTGATTGTAGTTCTAGGAAAGGCCTTGGGTTCACCGTTCTCACTGTTTGGAGCTGATGGAGTAGATTTTCATTCTTCTGTACATGTATGGGGTGGAGATAAGTCAGATCAAACTTAGCCAACAAAGAACAAATTTAATGCATGTATCCTCTAATGTTCTATGAGGAAATACAGTTAGTTAAGGAGAACTAAATAATAAAATGGGTTGGTAAACTGCAAACATAGAAAGAGGTAATTTATATTTTGGAAGTTATGTGTACAGAAATAGCAGTAGATCCTTACTAGAAATAAGTTTTCTCTTCTCGCTTATTGCATGCTTTTTATATGTTCTTCTCTTGGGTCAAAGTTTCTGTCTGAGGATAATCAACTGTCAAGATTATGCTTCCAAGGTAGCACTGGCTTCAGGATCCTCTCAGAATCATTCAGAAGTTAGGGACTAGAAATGCAAATATCTTTAAAATTACTTTTTAAAAAAAATTAAAATGGAGTTGCTATTATTGTTGTCATGTACTGTTCAGTTAGCATCGACCTTTAGCTGACCTTCCAGCCCATTTTCAGGGGCATTAAATCAATCTCACAAGAGGAGGCTGTCCATCTGTCTTCTACAGAGTAGCTGGTGGATTCAAACAATGTGCCTTTTAGTTAGTAGAGCAACTCGTTATCACTGAGTCACCAGAGAGGGTTAATAAAACAGTAATTGCACAGGTTTGAAGGAATCACTGAAAAGGTCAAAGACATCCATTTTCAGTACAAGTAACAACTCAACATCAAGAAAATGAAAATCTTTACAATTGGATCAATAGGCAACATCAGGGTACATGGAGAAAAGATTGAATTTGTTAGTCAGTGTTTTCATTTTACTTGGACCCACCATCATACCCATAGTAGCAGCAGTCAAATAGTAAAACATATCTTGAACTGGGTAAAAGTGCTGTTAAGTATTTAATGAAAGTCTTAGAGAGCAAGGATGTCAGCTTAAAGTTTAAGGTTCATCTGATCGAATCAGCAGTATTTTCAATTGCTTCACATACATGTGAAAGTTGGACAAAGAATAAGGAAGACTGAAGAAGAATAGATGTCTTTGAACTATGGCATTGGTGAGGAATAATAGATATATCTTGGACTGCCAAAAGAACAAACAAATCTAAGTTGGAGAAGGGTAACCAGCATGTTCATAAATGCTGTTGTCTCACATATTTTGAATATGTTATCAGGGGAAGTTAGTAAAGACAGAGTATGAGAAAAATGTGAAACAAGACTCAATAACATGCTGTTGTTGTTAGCTGCTGTCAAGCTGACTCTGAGTCATAGTCACTCTATAAAGAACAAATCTGAAACTTGACTTATTATGCACCATTCTCATGATCTCTGTTATGCTCACGGCCACTGTTCAATCCATCTTGAGGTAGGTCTTCCTCTTGTTAGCTGACCCTCTCCCTGTCTTTCCAAGCATGATGTCTCTTTCCAAGGACTGGTTCTTCCTGAAATTGAGTCTGATAGAACTGGGTACTATGACAACTTACCCACCTTCCAATCGTGGAAATGAAATCATCCTTGTGATTCTGACATCACACACTCTGACACCACTCCTTAGAACAACCAACAATGCATGAGCAAAGAGGCAGCGTCTGCTCAGGGATAGAGCTCAGAAACAGGAAGGAAAGGGAAGGAGAAATGAAAATGAGAAATATGGAGACTGGGGAGTGAAAAAAGTATCATTGCGATGTAAGGATCATCACATCTCTGTCAACTGTTGAATAAAAAACTAATTCCGTTTCTAAATTTTCACACAAATCCCAATAAAAAGTTAATGGGAGAGAGAACGTGGTTCCTTGGTCACATGGCCAGCTATCACTTGGTCAAGTGTTTATTGTCTTCAGAGAATTGGAACAACATTGATCCATCAGGCCTTATAACCTGCACTGACTTCAGACTCCCTATAGACTCTCTTTTGCCTCATTGATTTACAGATCTCACGGATTCAGACTCTGTCTTACCAATTCTTCTGGATTTTCTTCTCTGGGTCAAAAAGGGCTCTTCCTAGGCTCTGCAGTGGAAAGGGGGCTTACCCCAAGAAAACGTGACCAGGGAAGTGGAGCATTTTCTCTGAGGATTTCTCACTTTATTTGCCCTTTATTCAGAGCTTCATCGCAAGAGGCAAATAGCCTTGTATTTTTAAGACAAACAGGTTTTTTCAATCTCTTATTCAAACTGCTGCTGTCCCAAGAGAGAGACATTCTTTTTATAGATTGTAAGCACATTAACTTTTTCTCAATGCCCTATTTGTGAACCTAGCACTTTGAACCAACTGATTTCACAGCTCAGATTTTGGAACTTTTACTGTTTTTGCATTTCTAACTTTCTGTCTCTTAATTTAGGGTTTATTTATTTGCCTTTCTGACCCTTTGCTTGCTCTCCTTAGTCAGCTAATTCTCTGTTCCTTTACCCTGGACTACATAAGTACACACGTGTCTTACTATTTAGATATTTAACTTTCTATGGTGCTTAGTCCTTGCTATAATTTTAAACCATTACCTTGTATTTTTTATCATTTCCATTTTGTTTATTTTTATTCTTCCTTATAGAACAGTCTCTTCCAGCTTCAGCATCTGCTGTGAACTCCACTCAACTCCTTTAAAAATCACCTCTGGAACCCTTTGATAAGAGAGTTGAGCACTCTCCTATGTGTTTTCTTTTTCTGAGAAAAATAATTTTTACTTAAATGGAAAAAAGTAAAATCCTATTCTGTTCTATTTTCCAGTCAACCTTTTTCCAATATAACTCTTAGAACCAAGAACTGTCTGGTTCCTGTTTTCCTTTGGATGTCCAATAAGCTTCTGCCTCCTACTGTTGTTTCTTCGTGACAGTGATTTATATTAATGCACCATATGATGGGAGAATGATGAGTAACATGCTATCCATTGGTGGTGGTGGTATTATGTGCCATCAAGTTGGAACCAAACCATAGCTGACTATAGTGGTTTTTTTCACAAGGGAAGAGATTGCCCATCCTTCTCCTGCAGAACAGCTGGTGGATTCAAACATGCCTTTGGCATTGTAGCACAGCTTCTTACCACTAGACCACCAGAGCTCCCTAAATACATTAAGTAACAAGAAGATATTCTCACCACTGGGCCAACTGGCAGCACCATGATAGATGGAGAAGAGATTGAGGTTGTTAACAATTTCAGTTTTCTCAGGTCCATTACCAACACTCTTAGCACCAGCAGTTAGGAAATGGAAAAAAAAAATAAAATGAGTTGGGGAAGTATGCTCTGAGGTCAGGGACATCTCCAAAGTGCTAAAGAGCAATTAAGTCAGTCTGGAGACTAAAGTGTATCTGATTCAGGCCCTGGTCTTTGCAATTATCTGCTATGTATCAAAGAGCTGGACAATGACTAAGGATGACAGAAGAAAAATTGATACCTTTCAGAAAGTTATGGTGTTGGAGAAGAGTCTTGAACACACAATGGACTGCCAACAAACAGGTCTGTATTGGAGAGGGTGAAATCACATTTCTACTTGGAGGCAAGGATTTTGAATCTCCATCTCACATACTTTGGGCATGTTGCCAGGAGGGACCAGTCCTTGGGAAGGACATCATGCTTGGAGAGATAGAAGGGTCAGTGCAGGAAGGAAGACCTTGGATGAGATGGACTAACACAATAATTGGATAGTGGTGGTAGATGGTGTATTGGAATCAGTGAGACTAGCTCAGTATAAGTTAAAATTCAGAGCTATTGTACATAGGGTCGCTATGAGTCGCAGGCAACTCGATGTCGCATAACAACAAAACATCAGTGGATTTTACCTTACTTTATAACTTAAGTTTTTTAAGGAGGGAGGAGCAGCATCCACTTTCTAAACAACATGCCTCTGGAAATGGTATGAACTTTGATAAATGTTGACAGTTGTAGAAGGGCTTCAGGGTTTGTTCATAGGGTTGCATGCAATAAGTTGTGCTCAACTTGAAGGCAATCATCAACAACAAGAAGTAGGAATCTATTCAATGGTAATGAACAGGGATTATTTCCTTCAAGGGGAGCTCTGGTCGCATAGGGAATTACAAGGCTAACCCAAAGGCTTCACATTTCTAGTAGACTTAATATGCCAGTGGCTCTTCAGGAGAAAGACAGTCAATCTCTATTACTATTTACAGCCTGAGAAATTCAATAGAAGGTCATAGATGAACCATTTCATTGTATATTTTACTGTTTTAAATTTCCTTCAGAAGTCATTTTATACAAAATCAAACAGCACCTAAAGTCACTACCAGTTGTTGTTTTGTGACAAGTCAGAACTGACCCAGAGCTGAATCTCTGGAAGCTTTCCAGAGGCGATTAATTGCATCCGAGGAGACTGGCCATCCTTCTCTTATGTAGCAGCTGGTGGACTCAAACCACATGCCTTTGGGATTGCAGTGCAGCTCTTTGCCCCTAGGCTACCAGGGTTCCCTCCAAAAGCCACCACTGCTGCATGAATTCTAACTTATAGTGATCTCCTACTGGGTTTCCCAGGCCATAAATCTTAATGGGAGCAAACAGCCTCAAGTTTCTCCCTTGTAGAGGTTGGTGGATTTGAACTGCTAACTTTTTGGTTAGCACTAGATGGTGAAGAGATTGTTGACGACTTCAGTTTGCTTGGCTTTACAATCAACACTCTTGGTACTAGCAGCCAGGAAATTAAAAGACAAATTGCATTGGGAAAGTATGCTGTCAGAGACCTCTCCAAGTTACTGAGGAATGATGTCAGTCTAGAGACTAAGGTACACCTGATATAGGCCATAGTCTTTGCAGTTACATGCTATGAATCAGAGAGCTGGACAATAACTAGGGATGATAGAAGGAGGATTGATGCCTTTGAGCTGTGGTGCTGGAGAAGAGTATTGAATATACCATGGACTGCTAGGAGAACAAACAAGCTCATCCTGGCGAGGGTGAAGCCAGGCTGCTCCTTGGAGGCAAGGATTCTGAAGGTTCGTCTGACATCCTTTGGACATTTTGTAAGACAGGATCAGTCCGTGGAGAGGGACGTCATGCTTGGGAGGATGGAGGGACAGTGCAGGAGAGGAAGACCCTCGATGAGATGGATTGATTCAGTCCCTAGGGTAATGGGGATAGGCGTGTTGGAGATAATAAGATTGGCAAGGGATAGAGCAGGGTTTAGGGTTGCTACGAGTCATAGGAAGGTCGACGGCACATAACAACAACAATCAGACTCTTAAAAAAATGCTTGTTATGAATGTGTAATTTGAGCTACTATTCAAACCACAATCCAACGCCACTGTCCATTCTGACTAATAGTGACCTTTCTTTGGGTTTTCAAGGCTATAAATCTTTATGGGAGGAGACGGCTTATCTTTTCCCCAAGAAGTAGCTGGTGGATTTGATACACTGACCTTTCTGTTAGCAGCGAGATACATTATTTACTCAGCCACCTGGGTTTCCATCTAACTACTAAGGTGTATTGATTTCCCCCTTAAATAAATTTGTATTCTTTTCTGTCTATATTACAACTGTATACTATACAATCACTGACTCTTAGAGAAATTGTTTGACATTAGCTGCCACTTTTGGATAAAAGTATAAATAGCATATTGACGAGCACTTACCCAAAAGAAACCCACAAAGGGTATCAGAGGATGAAAAACTAAACTATTGGCTTTGTTGTTGGACCCTAAACTGATTAATTAGATGAAATCAAGTTCTAAGTCTTCATCTGACAAATTAAACACATGGAGTACAGAATACTTTCAGACCTCTTCCCTCCACTGAGTTTATTTAAGGTTCTTTGGCAGGAACTCATTTTGGAACAGGCAGCTGCTTGGATGCTTTCTACTTGCAATTTGACACCTAATGGTTTTCCTCTTGGCTGAGAAACCTCACAAACAGAAGTGAGCAGAGATCACATGACTGGGGCACTCCAGGCAGCTTATTCCCTCTTCCTCAGTCCCCACTCACTCAGCCTTAGCTGGCCCCCTTGTCCCTGTGGCTCACACTTTTCTAGTTCCCAGATCCATTTTGACTTGAAGCAGGAAGTTCCTAACCAGACTCATCTTCTCCAGTCTTTGAGGTTGTCTGTGACTGAGTCACCTTTCCTGTTACTGTAAACTTGGGACAAAGAGTTCCAGCTCTGGCCACAGAGATCTAGTCTTGATCACAGGTCTCACAAAGAAGAAGTCCTTCCCTACTGACCACTGCTTCTTAGCCTCACCCGTCAGAATCCTCCCTACCTTCTGCCTCAAACTTCTCCCCTTCTGTAGTAGTAAAATCAGCCTTTACCTGCTATCAAAAATATTACCACCACTGTTCTAGATTTCTTATAATATTTCTCATCTCCTTCAAAGTAACACAATATTTAATTTTTAAATTGAGGCAATAGAAATTATATGTCCAACATCATAAACCACTAATTCTAGCACAGGTGGCCTAGTGGCAAGAAGCTGCACTGTAATCCTGAAGGCATGTGATTCTAATCCTAATGTGATTCTTTGGGAGAAGGATGGGCAATCTCCTTTTGTGAGATTAAGTGCCTCTGAAAATCCACTGGAGAGTCAGCTATGGGTTGGTTTGGACCTGATGGTACACAACAATGTTATCATTTTCTATTTTATACTCTAAAATTTTTATTATTTTAGTAATATTTTCCACTTACTTTGCAATGATGTGGAAAAGAAACTTAGAAGCTGGCATACCTCAGAAGTGTCCCAGTCAGAGGGGAGTAGAAATAGTAGGGGAGAAGAGTGTGCTGGCCTTGCTCCGCTGCATGTGGAAGGAATGGAGCACAGTGACAGAGCACAGCCTGGCCCGCCTGCCTTGGTGACAGCAAGGAAGGGTCACGGCCATTTCCATGTGGTGCCCGGGATGCTTGGCCTGGAGCCTCTGGAAGTCCGTGTGGGGACAGGGCACATCTAGTGCTTGCCAGGGGCCCACTCTGTCTTCCATGACAATGTGAGCCCTCTCACTTTCCCTTCTCATCGTACTTTCATCCTAATTTGCTGTCTGGGACAGGCCTGGGGCCTCCACAGGGGCTGGGCCTTAGACAGGACTGTGCCTTAGCTGGCTCAAGGCCTGAACAGGATTGTGGGTAATCCTGACCTTGGGGTTCAGTGCAGGCCATCTCCGTGCCCCTTATGACACATGTACGCTTCTCTTGAGACATCGGAGCTGTTTGTGAGACAGCCCCCCATGGATATCTATGCCTGCATGACACACCTGCACCCCGTGATATTCCCATACCCCATGACATGTCTGTACCCCCTCGACACGTCTGTGCTGTCATGTGCTATTTAGTTAGAACCCACTCTGTTGACCCTCCAGCAGGCTTTAAAAGGAGATGAAATTGCCTATCATTTCCTGCAGGGTGGCTGGTGGAATTGAACTGCCTGCCTTTGAGTTCGCAGCATGACTCCTTACCATTCATTGGTCCATCAGAACTCCCTCTAAGAGTGTGTGGCTTTCTTCTAATGGCTTAATGTAGAAGCTGCATGTGTTAACTTTACCCCCACGCTCACAGCATTTGCCAAACTCCTCTGCACTCTATGGAGCTTGAGTGCTGGGCCACTAACCAAAAGGTCAGCAGCTTGAACCCACTGCTGCTCCAAAGGAAGAGGAGGTAAGGTGCTTCCCTATAGATTTACAGTCTAGGGATCCATAAGGGGCAGTTCTTTGACTTTACAGGGATGCCCGGAATCAGAATCTGTTCCATGGCAGTGGAGATACGTTCGGATATATGTTATAGGTATGCATTATATATCTTAAACTCTGTGCATGTCACTCTGGAGACTAAGGTGCATCTTCTATAGGCCATGGTCTTTGCAATCACTTGTTATGCATCAGAAAGCTGGACAATGACTAGGGAGGATAGAAGGAGAATTGATGCCTTTGAGCTGTGGTGCTGGAGAAGAGTATTGAATATACCAGGGACTGCTAAGAAAACGAACAGGTTCATCCTAGAGAGGGTTAAACCAGGCTGTTTCTCGGAGGCAAGGATTGTGAGGCTTTGTCTGACATACTTTAGACATGTTGCAAGGAGAGACCAGTCCTTGGAGAAGGGTGTCATGCTTGGGAGGGTGGAGGGCAGGCTCAGGAGGGGAAGACTCTGTATGAGGTGGATTGATTCAGTGACTGGGGTAATTGGGGTGAGTGTGTCGAAGGCAGTGTGATTGGCAAAGGACAGAGCAGAGATTAGGGCTGTTGTACATAGGGTCGTTATGAGTCACAAGCGACTCGATGGCACACAACAACACAACAACGGCATGTGCTATATGTCTTAAACTGTATGTACAGATAAAATATATGCAAATAAAATCAGAGATTCTACTACTAGATAAGAAGAGAAAAATAAAATCTGGGGACAATTAGCAAGTTCTGCTCCAGTGCTTCTCTGTGCTTTCATACTTTTAATTCAATGATACCTGTTAGACCACTTTATAAACTCTAAGCAAAAAGAATTAAATTTGACTAGTTGCAAACTTCCAGAGAGACTCTGACAACCCAGATCTTGTATTTTTTTTTATCATCCATAAGAAGTAAGTAAAATATAGCCACAATGACATTACTTTTCACACAGTCCACCAATCTTAATTTAAATAGGGGAATGCGGTTGAGGCCCAACTTGCTGGTGAGTGAAGAGTAAAGTAATCACAAGAACTTGGCATTGCGATTTTACCGTTAACCATGCCGCACGTTATTTGATTTTCATGTATGTCATGAAATAGGCTTTTCTAGATTAGGGCTAAAAAAAAAAAAAGAAAAAGAAAAAAAAATCCTCTCATTTCCTGTAGCTCTCCTCACATGACCAGCAACACAAAGGAGACTGCTGATTCTGCAGTTCTATCAAAGAGCCTGGGACTTGGGAATTGAGTTTGTCAGGTATTGTACTAATCTGCTTTGACTGAGCCAAATTGTATGTCTGATCTTCGCTCTTCTTATCTGCAGAGTGGAGAGAAAGGGCTGGATGGCTTCTGAATACCAGGGGAGCCACAGCGTCCTATAAATCATGGTTTCCATTGCCGTTGGAATGAAAGCTGTAAGGATGATGGGGGAAGCGCAGCAGGCTGCCTTTTGGTGGTCTGAATAATCTAGTGTGGATCACATACCCAACACCGCCTGGCTGGCACTCGGGGTTCAGCTCAGGTCCAGGCATAACAGGCGCGCCCAGCCGCCTCTGCCCAAGGTGCGTTGAAGAAGACGCGTGTGGGTGTTTACACACAGATTGCTAGAGCTGGGGCCAGGCTCATGCTGGGCCTAGCCTCTCACTTCTCTGAGAACTGGAATTCCCCAAATTTTCCCCCAAATTAAAAGAACCAACAAACTGTATTACAAAAACAAACAGAACTTGTTTTTCTTTTAACAAATAAAAAACTAATTTATGCTAAAAGCTTTGTTGCCTCCAAGCAAGCCAACCACATGATTTTTCTGCCAGTGCTTTTCTGTATTAACTTCTCAAGTTCGTCAGGCTTAGCCCTGCCTGGAAAAAGTATAGGGTTTGTAAGCCACTAATTGGCCTAAAATGCTCCTTTATTTTATATAAACACACAGCATAGTATCAAAAATAGAGTTGCATTCATTAGTATAAACGTCCAGCTTCCCATGTGAAACCTTTTTTTTATAGCCTTAAGATTTAGATCTGCCTCTGCAGTTCAAGGAAAACTGTTTTCTAAACCCGTCCTCTGTAATTTCACACACACAAAAAGATGGCTTTGATTTCTATTTTGGCCTATTAACATATTTTATAAGTGGTAAGGCTTAGAAAATGAAATTCTTTCCCTTGGTTGTTCGGTGCTAATATTAGCAAAGTAAATCTGAAATGAAGCAACAACATAAAGGTAGACAATGATGAAAGAGAAGTAGATATTACTATATTATAATGGATACCTAAAAAAAATATATATTGGGATCCCAAGTCCTCACAGCCTGTGGACATATATATTTACATTAGGATGAAGTCTTTCTTTGTTGTGTTCATGAGGACTTATCAGAGTACTACTATCACTGCCATTTAGTCCAAATCAACCCATAGCTAACCCTCCAGTGGACTTCAGTTGAATGACACGAGACTGTTCATCTTTTCCCCTTGGAGTGGCTGGTAGATTTGAACTAGGAGAGAGCTTCACTGCCTTTGAGTTATTAGCACAAATTGCTACAGACTAGACAGAATAAGTATTGATACTTTTGAGTTGTGGTGATAGAGAAGAGTACCAAACATACTATGGGCTGCCAAAAGAACAAACAGGTCTGTCCTAGGAAAAGTGAAAGCAAGCTGCTCCTTAGAGGCAAGGATTTTGAGGTTTCTTCTCACGTACTTTGGACATGTTGCCAGGAGGGACCAGTCCTTGGAGAAGGGCATCATGCTTAGAAGGGTGGAGGGACAACACAAGAAAGAATGAGCCCAGATGTTATGTATTGACACAATAACTGGTGTAATGAGAATAGGTGTGTCAGAGACAGTGATTGGCTCTGGATAAAGCAGGAGTCAGAGCTATAGTGCACATGGTTACTATGGGTCGAAGTCAACTTGATGGTACATAACAACAACAAAAATCTCCCAGAGCTCCCTAAAGTTATGTAAGAGAGCTAGTAAAAAACTAATCCATAGATGAATGTATTTTTCTATAGCCATTTAACACTTTCCTATAGATTTGTACATTTGAATAAGTGAATATTTTTAATTCACTGATTTCATATGCACTAGAGAAATTCTTAAGGCCTATAATACAAATAAAAATGTATGCACTACAGCTACAGATTTAAAGAAAGAAAAAAAAAGAATACCTAGAGAATAATTTTTCTAAAGGCTGAATATAATTAAACCTAAATATACAATTTACTTATTCCACACATATGCATGTACATATGCATATGTTCATAAAATCTATACATGTTTTTGTTGTTGATTGCCTTTCAGTCGAGCATGACTCTTAGCTACCCTATGAACAAAAGTTCTGAAGCCTTTCTATAACTATTGACATTTATCAAAGTTCATAGAGGGTCTGGAGCCATGTTGTTAGGAAGTGGATGCCACTAGGACAAATAAAGCAATGATATATTTTTCAGGGCATACATTCCTGTGGATGAAAACAGTTATTGTTAGGTGTCATTAAGATGGATCGAAGTCAATAATCTCATGGAAAACAAAGACATAATACCCAATCCCACATCATGTTTTGTTGTTAAGTGTCGTTGAGCCGTAGGCGACTCATAGCAAACCTATGAATGAAAGACCTGAACATTTCTATAACTTTCATCCTTTCTCCAGTTTCACAAAGTTTCTGGAGGCAAGCTATTTCAGAAGTGGATGCCACTCCTGCTTCTAAGCTTGTTTTAATTGGGGAGCTTCCCCAAACACTGTCTACCATGGATAACCATTATCACATTTGACATATAAGTGTCACAGTGCTCAGCATCACAGCAACCACGAGCTACCTATGTACAGCATCTGGACATACCAGAGCTATATGACCTAGTAGAATGGTTGACCAAAACCAAAAACAGGCCGCAGGCCCAAGGCCCCTACCAAATTTAAGAACCAGAGCACGGTTCCAACTCTATGAACTCCGCCAATCCAAATTCCTCCATAATCATGCATTGTCATTGGCTCTCACCACGCAAAAATGCCCATCTGGGAGCATTCCGCTGCTTCTTCAATCTCCTCCTATTCTGATGCCACATGTTTCTTCATAGAGTCTAACTTCTTTAATGATTTGTCCACCATATAGACTGAGTACACATGAGGGAAGGATACATATATAAACAAAATGGGCAGTTTTTGTTGGAGCTCCCAGATTGATTCAGGTTTGGAAGCAGGACTAACATCCATTTCCTAAACTACATGCCTATGGAAAGTCTAAAAACTTGGAGAAAAAAAGCCCCACACCATATTTAACAATATTTGCCATGTTTGCGCCTATTTTTGGAGCTACTTTGCCAGTTCATATGTCAACAATATGATGTGTTTTTCTAGGAACTGATCCCTCCAGATAACATGTCCAAACTAAAATAAGATGAATGAAAGTACAGGAATGATGAAAAATAGGAAAATTAATTAAAGATACATGTGAGCATCAAGTAAAAAAAAGAAAAAGTCAAAGTCATCACCATGAAGTCAGTAATGACATATAGCTGAACTTTCAGCGTGTTCTGAAGCTTTTAAATTACATTGAAGGTGATTGCTCATCTTTATCACACGGAATTGCTGGTGGGTTCAAATGACCAGAGAGGTCCGTGACTCCTTATAGACTACACCAAAAGAGCTCCATTTGAGAACATCAAAGATACTGCTAATATTCTATTTCTTAAGGTAGGTGTTGGGTACTGGATAGTTATTTCATTATTCTTTAAGTTGTTCAGATGCATTTTGTACCATTCTATGGTAGCATATTTTTATATATAGCCAAATTTAGGAGAAAATAGAGGAAATTAAAATCTTTTAAAAAGCTTTCCAACAGATAATAAAGGAGAACTTTAAAATTCAGTATATGTGAAGACAATAAGGGTGAATGAGGATTCTGAGAGAGACTACTAAAAAAAAGAAAAAAGGAGAAACACAGGTTTGCTCAGGTGCATGGCATATCTCAAGGAAAGAAAGAAATAATTTAATGCTTGAAAAAAGTCATAGTAGAAAATATTACTCCCTCTAGGCACCCATGTTGTTGTTGATTGCCTTTGAGTTGAGCATGACTCATAGCTACCTATGAACAAAAGGCTTGATGTCTCATTACAACTATTGCCATTTATCAAAGTTTATAGAGTTTCCAGAGGCATATTGTTTAGGAAGTGGATGCCACTCCTGCTTCCCCAAATTATGACACATGAACAAAGAAGAATTAGGTATTCTATCCCAATAAAAGTGATACAGAAGTGAGAGATTTATAAGCTCTATTGTTTTTGTTGTTGTTATGTGCCATCGAGTTGTTTGCGACTCATAGCCACCCTATGTACAAGAGCCCTAAACGCCATTCTATCCTGTGCCAACCTTGCTGTCGCAAACATA
>NW_006399860.1:4390120-4391541 GCF_000299155.1 Elephantulus edwardii | reverse complement strand
CAATCCTGATGCCACATTCCTCCTCATACAGCCCAGCGTCTCAGATGATCTGTTCTGCATACAGATTGAAAAGGTATGGAGACAAAATACATCCCTGATGGACCCCTTTCTTGATTTTGAACCATCCATTGTCTCCCTGCTCTGTTCTGACGACTGCCTCTTGGTCCAAGTATAGGTTTTTCATTAGTACCATCAAATGTTCTGGGATTCCCATTCTTCTCAGAGTCAGCCATAGCTTGTTGTGATCCACACAGACAAAAGCTTTTGCATAGTGAATGAAACACAGATAGACATTCTTTTGGTATTCTCTGCTTTCTGCCAAGATCCATCTTACATTAGCTATAATATTCCTAGTACCACGACCTCTTCTAAATCCAGCCTGCGCGTCTGGTAGTTCTCTGTTGACATATTGTTCCAAACGTTTTTGGATAATATGTATATCATTGCTTATATTTATCAGCTGAAGAAAAATATAAATAAAATTTTATATATGTAGATGATAAGTTTTTATTAAAGACATTTCTATTGTGTAAAGTACATTTTTTGATTACTTGACTTTCCCCTCATAATATTTTTACCAAAAAGCCATGGTGCGTTAAAATATTAAAATAAAAAGGAACAGAATGTCAGACCATCCTATTATATACCTAAAAATAAAGGGAAGAACAATGGCCAAGCAAATTAGAACTGAATTAGAAAAGAATTTCAAACATATATTTGAAAAATACTTCCATTAGGAAATAGATGAGCATCATGACTCAAGACAGTCTTCAATAACTCCAAAGAATTTATGAAAACCTCTAGTGAGACTATTGCTTAAAGTATTGCAATATGGGTTTTAAGAAACATCAGCAGAATACAATTTGAAACATTGAAAAGGCCATGAAATAAATGAAGGACAAAAAGACATGTTATTGAGAAGCATAACTGAAAGGAGAATCTAATTAAGGACAGAGAAAAAAGTTTAAGAGAAAGGGGGAAAAGTCTAAAGAAGACAAATATTTCAAATGAATTTAAATGATAAAGGTAAATTGTGTTATAGGACCGAGTTTAAAGATCCCATATATGCAAATTTAAATTAATAAAAAGAGAATGTGGAGGAGAATAAATATTCCAGTTTCCATCCTGAAACAGTGGAAGATGAATTTCTAAATTTCGTGGGTAAATTTTTTAAGTGAATAGTAAGCAAGGAAGGATAGCAGTCCTTCCTTTCTCCCCTGTGAGGATGTTACTCCCCATATCAAGAAAATGATAATCCATTCATCAAAATCTATGGTGACTTGTGTTTTAGAAAGAGATTAGAACAGCACATCAGCAGAGAATTGCCGGAAGTCCAGGCTGGGTTTAGAAGGGGTCGTGGTACTAGGGATATCGTTGCTGATGTTAGATGGATCTTGGCTGAAAGCAGGGAATACCAGAAG
>NW_006399860.1:4356525-4389171 GCF_000299155.1 Elephantulus edwardii | reverse complement strand
AATCGGGATGGGTGTGTCAGAGGCGGTGCGGTTGGTGCAGGATAGAGCAGGGTTTAGAGCTGTTGTGCATAGGGTCGCTATGAGTCAGAAATGACTCGATGGCACATAACAACAACAACATGTTTCCTCAAAAGCTATGTTGAAGCTGTAATCATTGCTACAATAATCTTGTTTAGGGAAATAGGAACTTTCTCTGGAGAGTTGATCAATTTAATAAAAATATAAGAATATTATTATTGACTATAACATGCCCAGATATTTTGGAAGCAGGGGTGGCATCGACTTCCTAAACAACATGCCTCTGGAAACTCTATGAATTTTGATAAGCGATGATGCTTATAGAAAGGCTTCAGGCCTTTTGTTCATAGGGCCACTATGAGTTGTTCTCGACTCGACTGCAATCAACAACATCAACAGATACAAAAAATAATTTAAAAAATGTTATCAAATGTGTAAACCAATTTATAAATGAAATAACTGGGTAAAAGTTTTAGTGCCTATTTCTGGAATGAATATGTCAGAAGATTTAAAAAAATATTACAGTATATAACCACATGTAAACTGAACAATCAACAAACAAAATAAAAAGTGCATATCTTGCTGTTAAGTTATTTGATTCATTAATGTCCTGTAGGACAGAGTAAAACTGCTACATGGGGTTTCCAAGGCTGTAATGTTTATGGAAGCAGGCTGCATCATCTTTCTTCCACAAAATGACTTTTAGGTACTTCAGATTCTTTGATTAATAGTTGAATGTTTGTAAAAACAGTGCAGTCAGCATGTGCATGGCAGAGTCTGACATCTATTAACTCCAAAAATGGTAAGAATACCCATCAACAACATCAACAGCACAAAACCAGTTCCTCTGAGGTCATATCTGTCTCCCTATTTCAACACCAACATCAATTTCAACACCACCTGTCCCTCAGCAAAAGGCCTTTTGCTGTTTTACTACTGATTTTGTTAATTTATTTCAATGGGCACACAGAACTCGCAGACAATGCTCACTATTTTGGGTTTATAAGGGAAGTTTTTGTTGTTGTTTTAAATCTGTTGTGTTGAAATCAACTCATAGCTGACTCTGCAGCGTGTTTTCAGAGGCTGTAGATCACATGGAAAGAGATTGACTATCTTTCTTCCATGAAACAGCCAGTAGATCCAAACCACTTGCTTTTGAACTGTCAGCACAACCGTTTACTCCTCAGCTACTTAGAGGTCCCTTTTTAGGAAAATTACAGGTTATCACTCAGGAGGACGGATGTTCTACTGTCAAGAAGCTGCACTGCAATCCTGAAGGCATGCAGTTTGAATCCACCAGCTAGCTACTCAGCAGAAGTTTGGGCCATCTCCTCCCATGCTCTTAACTGCCTCCAAAAACCTGCTAGAGAGTCAGCTGTGGTTTGATTCTGACTTGATAGTTCACCACCACAACAAGAAGTTGGAAAAAATCAGAAATCTTCAGTAACAACAGGTTCTCAGGCATGCTCCTCTGACCCCGCGACTCCAGCCTCTCAACTACGAGCCAGTTTAACATGTCTCTTTCAGTCCTGCCATTTGTGGCATTTCCCTTCATCCTTCCAGTAAGCTTGGTGAAGGCCCTCATCTCTAGTTCCTATTGAGGCAGTACTTTCAATTCAGCTCTGTCTCATGCCCATCTTTGGTCCTCTGATGTTGCTGCTGCTTCTGCTGGTGGTGGTCTCAGTGCATCTTGTACAGGAAACCATGGCCTGGAAGGAAGTGCTGCACTCTCTGCTTCCTCTTCCTTGATGGTATATAACTGCTTCCTTCTTGATGGTGACAAGATACCCTTTCATGCTTCTGAGCCTACTCAATGTAAGACTAACAGGATGACAAAACTAACCAATTCCTTTAAGCAGTAGTCCGCACATCTTACTGATACTTTCTAATCCAAAATGTGTTGTTTACCTCCTTATCAGCATTGTCCTGCCTGGAATATAAAGTTAAAGTTATTTGCTAGCAAAGTTGTTTGAATAGTGCAGTATATGAATGTTCAAATCACTAAGCCAATAGGACAGTATAAATAAAACAGATAAAATGTAGCCTGAACAGTAATGAAGGTTCATAATACAAAAGTCCTTCCTGTTCTAATCAACTATTGGATCTTACTAATCTTGGGTATAGTAAGCATGCCTACTCTTAATAAAGCATTGTTGTTATGTTGTTGTTAGGTTCCATTGAGTCAAGTACGATTCATAGCGACCCTCTTAAAAAAGATTGGAACCTAGTCCTGTCCTGTGCCATTGTCACACTTCCTGACACACAAGAGCCCATTGCAGCAGTTCCCTTGTCAATCCACCTGGTTGAGGTTCTTTCTCTCCTTCGCCGACCTTCCACCCTTCCCAACATCATGCCCCTCTCCAAGGAATTGCACTTCCTAACAATATGTTCAAAGTATGTGAGGTGAAGCTTCATCATTCTTGCCTCCAAAGAGCACTCCGGCTGCCCCCTCTTCAAGACGTATCTATTCACTCTCTTGGCCGTCCATGAAATGTTCAGTGCTCTTCTGCAACACCACAGCTCAAAGGCATCACTTCTTTTTCTGTCATCCTTATCCACTGTCCAGGTCTAGGATATGTAACCAGTAATTGGAAAGACCATATCCTGAATCAGATGCACCTTAGTCCTCAAACTGACATTACTCCTCCTCCTCAATAATTTGGAAAGTCTCTAACTGCAGACTTTCCCATTGCAACGTGTCTCCTTATTTCATGACTGCTTGTACCCAGGGTGTTAATTGTGAATCCAAGCAATGGATTGGAAGGGATCTATATTTGTTTCTATTCCCAAGAAGGGTGATCCAACTGAATGTGCAAATTATCAAATAATATAATTGTTTATCACCTACAAGCAAAATACTGCTGAAGATAATTAATAAATGGCTGGAACAGTACATAGATAGGGAATTGCCAGAAGTCCAAGTAGGATTTAGAAGAGGCCCTGGCACCAGAGATATCATTGCTGATGTCAGCTAGATCCTGGCTGACAGTAAGGAATACCAGAAGAATGTTTATTTGTGCTTTATTGACTATGGGAAGGCATTTGACTATGTGGCTAACATTGAGAAGAATGGAAATCCCAAAGCACTTGATTGTGCTCATGAAGAACCTAAACCTGGAGCAGGAGGCTGTTGTGTGAATGGAGAAGATGAGCGCTGCTTGGTTTGAAATTGGGAAGGGGTTGTGTAGGGATTGTATTCTCTCTGCATACTTATTCAATCTATACGCTCAGCAAATTACTAGAGAAGCTAGACTCTATGAAGGGGAATGTGACATCAAGATTGGAGGCAGATTTATCAATAACCTGCATTATGCAGATGACACAATCTTACTTGCTGAAATTAAGGAATACTTGAATCACTTGTTGCAGACTATCAAGGAATGCAGCCTTCTGTGTGGATTACATCTCAATATAAAGAAAACAAATATTCTTACCACTGGACCAATAGGCAGTGTCATGATGCATGGAGAGGAGATTGAAACTGTCAACAGCTTCATCTTGCTTGGTTCCAAATAAAGCATTGCATGTATTAAAACCTAAAAATTGGCTCAGTCGTTTAATAAATAAAAAGGAGATTGAATGAAGTTGAGTGGAGTCATACTCCTGACAAATGATAATACCCAATTCTGTCTCTAGGTTTTGAAGGTTAAGGTAAGATAAAGTAGTAATTTGTGGGAAATAAGCATGAGTTTTCAGAATTAAAGCAGGATCCTTAAATGGATCAGAGAAAACACCAATTACCTAGAGAGTAGAAGAAAAATTCAGTGTTGTTTTCAGTTTTACCACATGGAATTTATGCAAATGATCACTTATTTGAAAAGTCACTAAACAATAAAACCAAACAACTTGCTGAACTCAAGTTCTCATTTGACCTATACTTTCCATGTATTTCCACTTACTCATCAACCTTTAAATAAAATTTGCTTGCTTTTCCTTAGGAAAAACCAATATATACAATAAAATTGCCAAAGCTGGAAGTTGTGTACAGTAGAAACTTTATAGAGAAAGAAAATGTAAATGTTTCCACAAAGGGAGAGCCTTTAAAAATTTTAAGATTGCACCCCTTGAAAGGTAGAAGACTTTTGAGACCCAGAAAAACAAGGCAGTCCAATAAAGTGTTAATTCTAATAAGTTTCACTGTGCATGCTTATCCAAATTATAAAGAAACGAAATGGCATAGCCCTTTGAGATTAGAACTGAAGTTTGAAGACTTGAACCAACACGTAAGGTTCATAGGAAAAAAGGTCTGATGCACTCCTTTTGTAAAGATTACAGCCAAGATAGTCTATGCCACATGGGTTTACAATGAATCAGGTTTTGATTTGATTGTAGCTAGTAAAAAATCTGCATAATTTGCTTGTAATTACTTGTAAAACAAATAATCCCTTGTTTTGGATTGTTAACTGATTAGTGTCTATTCCAGAAACGCTGGTGGTGCAATAGTTAGGCAATGAGATGAGAACAGATAGGTGTGCTGTTTAAACTTACAGGAGAAAGATATGATAGTCTGCTTCTGAAAAAATATGTATTCTTGTCAGCTCTACTTGATAGTTCTCTCTTCTGTATGGTCATATGGATGAGTCAAAATTTACTCAGTGGCCATGGGTATATTGTTACTTCTCTAGCCTAAATCATTCATGTGTTCACACGTTCATACAATAGTGTTGAGTGGTTGAGGGGTCAGTTTTGATACAACAAATTGGGGCAAAGTATATATATAATTTCCTGTGGATCTCTTCCAGTAGGTCAGCCAGGAAGTTGTCCTGCAAATTTCCTGGCATAGACCAGTAAGCGTGACCAGAGTTGCAATTGTTAGTTGAAACGTTGTTATCCCATTAATTCCTGGGGACTTCTTTTTTGCCAATGCCTTCAACACCGCTTGAACCTTTTCCTTTAGCAGCACTGGTGCTTTTTCATATATTTTTTCATACTTCCTGAAATTTTTGGTACTATGACTCTTCTTTGTGACTCTTCACCAGTTCTTTTTGGTACACTGACTGGTACTTCTTTCCATCTCCTTATTGCATTTCCTGGATCATTCAATATTTTGCCCATGGCATCTTTTGGTTTTGCAACCTACAGCTTAAGTTTGATTCTCACTTCTTTCAGCCTGAGAAATGCCAAGGGAGTTCTTCCCTTTTTATCCTCTGACATTAGCTCTTTGTAAATTTGGTTATAATATTTTACTTTCTCTTCTCGAACTGCCCTTTGAAGTCTTCTGCTCAGTTCTTTTACTTCAGAATTTCTTTGCTTTTTTATTGGCTTCTCAACATTCTTATGCAATTTTTATAGTCTCTTCTAACATCTATTTTCTTTTTTTTTTCTTTCTTCTTTCCCTGTCTTTATGTATCCTTGATGCTATTCCCACAGTTTCTCTAGTTTTCAATGCCTCAAAGTTGTTCTTGAGATGAATTTTAAATTCGGTGGAACTAAGAATGTATTTTGCTTTTTATGGATTGTTATAATTTTCTTCAGCTGAATTTTGAACTTGTACATGAGTACTTGATCTGTTCCACAATCAGCACCTGGTCTTGTTTTGACTGCTGATATCAAGTTTTTCTAATAATTCTTTTTCACAGACATATTCAATCTGATTCCTCTGCAGTACATTGAGTGAGGTCCATGTATAAAGTCACCTTTTCTGTTTTTTAAAAAAGATATTTGTGATAAGTAAATCATTCAACTTACAAAATTCAATAATCTCTAGTCTCATTTCTGTTACCAAGATCCTACTTTCCAACTACTATTCCTTACACATTGGTTCCAAATTTTGCATTCTAGCCACTAATAATTATTCATGCATCCTGATTGTGTGTTTGGTTAATTTTGGGCTCCAAAACTCAATTTCCTTCACTTTAGCTTCAATTGTTGATGCATATATTTAATAGTAGTCATACTAACAAATCTTCTTTGTATGTATATGAATAGTATCCTGACAATCACAGTGTTATACTTAAGGATAAATTCTGCAATTTTCTTTTTCAGTGAGGTGTAAAGAGGCCATGACACCAGACATATCATTGCTCATGTCAGATGGATACTGGCTGAAAGCATAGAATAGCAGAAGAAGGTCTATTTGTGTTTTATTGACTATGCAAAGACACTTGAGTGTGTAGACTATAACAAACTAAGGCTAGCATTGAAAAGAACAAGGATTATAGAACATTCAATTGTACCCCTAACAAATCTATACCTAACCAAGGAATTGCTTGCTGAAACTAAGGAGGACCTGAAGCACTTGCTGCTGAGGGTCAGGGACTGCAGCCTACAAAATGGATTGAGGCTCAATGTCAAGAAGACAAAGATTCTCACCACTGCACCAATTGGCAGCATCAGGATGGATGGTGAAGAGATTGAGATTGTTCACAGCTTTAGTTTGCTTGGCTCCACGGTCAACACTCTTGGCACCAGCAGCCAGGAAATTAAAAGACGTATTGCTATGGGAGAGTCTACTGGTAAGGACCTCTCTAAAGTACTGAAGAGCAACGGTGTCTCTCTGGAGACTAAGGTGTGTCTGATACAAGCCATGGTCTTTTCAATCACTTGTTACGTGTCAGAGAGCTGGACAGTGACCAAGGAGGATAGAAGGAGAATTGATGCTTTTGAGCTTTGGTGTTGGAGAAGAGTGATGAGGATACCATGGTCTGCTAAGAAAACAGATTCATCCTGGAGAGGGTTATACTGGGCTGTTCCTTGGATGCAAGGATTCTGAAGCTTTGTCTGACATACTTTGGTCATGTTGTAAGGAGGGACCGGTCCTTGGAGAGGGACGTCATGATTGGGAGGGTGGAGGGCAGGCGCAGGAGGGGAAGGCCCTCTGTGAGGAGGATTGATTCGGTGACGGGGGCAATTGGGATGAGTGTGTCGGAGACAATGAGATTGGCACAGGACAAGGAGAGTGTAGAGCTGTTGTATATAGGGTCACTATGAGTCGCAAGTGACTCGATGACACATAACAACAGCAACAATCAAGGAATTGTCATCTGAACACAACAAGGGAACAATATAATTGTTGTTGTTGGGTGCCTCTGACTCTACTGTAATTCAAAGTGAACCTATGAATAATAGATCTGGATCCTGTCCTAAGCTGTGGCATCTTCACAATCTCTCATACAGTTGAGTTCATTGCTAAGGCCATCATATCAATCCATTTCTTCAGGATTCTTCCTTAGTTTTGATGACCTACCACCTTTCTAAACATGTTATCCTTTTTCAAAGAAAAACTTTTAGCAACATATCCAAAATATAAGAAACAAGTATTTGCCATCAGTGACCCCAGAGTACTGATATTCAGTATTCTTCTCCAACTCCACAACTCAAAGGTATCAATTCTTCTGTTATTTTTAATTGTCCACCTCTCATACACCTAGCCAAGTGATTGAAAAGATCATGCCCTGAATCAGACCTTATCTCCTGGATGCCAATAACAAGGGTGTTGATTGTGGATCCAAGTAAGGTGAAATCATTTACAGTTTCAATCCTTTCTCCATCTGTCATGATGTTGCCTATTGGCCCAGTGATATGGACTTTTGTTTTCTTGATACTGAGATGTAATTTATGGTTTAAAATCAGGAAGGGTGTGCATGAAGAATGTATGCTACACATCTGAAAGCTGGACAATGGATACAGATAATAGAAGAAGAACGGATTTGGGTAAAACTTTAAATAAATAAATAAAGCTTTATTTAAGCTAGGATTCTCAGGGTATTTAAGATTTAGTTATGTAAAAGAACTCCATGAAGAAAGCAAATGGTCATTCCAAAGATGACGGGTGGGAGAGGGGAAAAAAGATAAAAATAGATAACAGAAGAGACTCTGAAGATCACACTAGAACACAGAGAGGAAGAAACAAAGGACAGGAATTCTGAAGTAAAAAGATGAACAGAGTTTGCAAGGTATGGCTGTAGAAGACAAAGCAAAATATTATGGTGAAATGTAAAAAGAGATAGAGTAGGAAAATCAACAGGGAAGACTATGCTTAGCATTTCCAAAGTGTAGAGAACTAAAAAAAAAAAACAAAAGCAACCTTTGAGCTGCAATACTGAAGGCTTGCATGGGCAAGATCTTGAACGATGTAGGAAGAATTAAAAGAATACGGAAGAACCCTTGTGCACATCCTGTTAGTCATTTGTCCTTATGAGACTAAGTTAGTTTACCCAGCATAATGCTCCCCCGCATCCCTCATGTTATATAGTATTTTTTAAATTGTTGCTCCTGAGTTTTTCTATAGTATTCCACTGTGTGAATGCACTCTAATTTCTCTGTCCATTTATTTGTTAATGGTCATTTGGGCTGTCTCCACTTTTTGGCTACGGTGAATAATGCTGCTATGAACAAGTAGAAGTCCAGTTTCACCAGCACCATTTGTTGAAGAGATTGCCATTTCCCAATTTGATACGTTTTGTTTCCTTATTGAATACCGGTTGCCAAAAAATAGATGTGCTAATTTCTGGGTTCTTTATCCTGTTCTATTTTTCTATGTATCTGTGATTGTACCAGTACCATGCTGTTTTGGTCATTACAGCTTTATAGTAAGTAGGTTTGGAGATCAGGAAGTATTATGCTTTCAACTTAATTTTTGTTTTTTTGGAAGTGCTTTGCTTATTTGAAGTTTCTTTCTTTTGCAAATAAACTTTTGAAGTCTCTCTCTCTCTCTTCTCCTTCTCCTTGTTTCTCCTCCCCCCCCCAAGTAAGCCTTTCTATTGCTTTTGCTTATGTGAAACCTGTACTTGAACAGGAGGCAGTCATCAGAACAAAACAGAACAGGGAAACACTGCATGCTTCAAAATTGGAAAGGGTGTACATCAGGGATGTGCCCTATTTCCATACTTTTTCAATTTATATGCAGAACATATTATCTGGGAGACTGAGCTCTATGAGGAGAAATGTGGCATCAGGATTGGAGGAAGACTCATCAACAATCTGTGCTATGCAGATGACACAACCTTGCTTGCTGAAACTGAGAAAGACCTGAAGCACTTGCTGCAGAAAGTCAAGGACTGTAGCCTTCATTATGGATTGAAGCTCAATATAAAAAAGACAAAGATTTTCACCACTGGACCAACTGGCAGCATCATGATAGAAGTTAAAGAGCTTGAGATTGTTAACAGGTTTAGTTTGCTTGGTTCCACAACCAACAATCTTGGTACCAGCAGCCAAGAAATTAAAAGATGGATTGCAGTGGGAAAGTCTGCTGTCAGAGACCTCTCCAAAATAATGAAGAGCAATGTTGTCAGTCTGGAGACTAAGGTGTGCTTGATGTAGGCCATAGTCATGACAATTACTTGCTATGCATCAGAGTTGGACAATGACTAGAGATGATAGAAAGATAATTCATGCCTTTGAGCTGTGGTGCTGGAGAAGAGTATTGAATATATCATGGACTCCTAGGAGAACAAAGGCATTTGTCTTAGAGAGGGTGAAAACAGGCTGCTCTTTGGAGGCAAGGTTTCTGAAGCTTCTTTTGACCTACTATGGGCATGTTGCAAGGAGGGACCAGTCCTTGGAGATGGATGTCATGCTTGGGAGGGTGAAGGGACAACAAAGAGAGGAAAACCCTGGATGGGATGGATTTATTCAGTGACTGGGATATTTGGGGTAGGTGTATCAGAGACAATATAATTAGCATAGAATAGAGCAGGGTTCAGTGCTGTTTTACTTAGGGTTGCTATGAGTCACAGGCAACTGGACAGCATTTAACAACAGCAACATATTGCTTTTTAAAAATTAGTTTGGTGTCTGTACTTGGATTGTGTGGAGCAGGTGCATTTCTTTTGGTAGGATTATAATTTTTCATTATATTGGGTTTTCCTATCCATGAATAGTAGAACATGTACTTCAATAATAGTTGCAAAACAGGTCTTACTTGTATGTGTATGGATAATATGTCATCACTCATAATGATGTACTTCAGGATAGAACTTGAAATTAACTCTTTTACTATGAATGCAGCACCACTCTTCTTCTGTTTTTCATTTGCAGCATAGTATACTTTGTGATTATTTGATTTAAAATGGCCAAAGCTAGTCCATCTCATCCACTAATACCTACAGTGTCAATGTTGATTCATTCCATCACATTCCATATTCCTATTTTTAAAGGTTGTTTGCCATTATTTTTCCTCATTTTGACTGCCTTCCAACCTTGACTCTACCATTAATACTATAACTATTTATATTCCTCTTCTCATCATACATTTTTCAGAGGTCTATTATTTAAGAAGTATATGTCCAGTCCTGCTTTCTAGTCTGTCTTAATCTGAGAGTTCTACTAAAACCTGTCCAACATGGGTAGCTCCTGTGGCTTTTGACACACCAGTGGCATAGCTCTCAGTATCACAGCAACTCACAAATTATTTCAGTACAGCAAACTGACAGATAAGTACTGTATCACTTAGAACAATACTCTCCACAAATACAGCAAACTGACATTTTAGTTTGTACCTCTAATAGCAAATCAGTTTTCATACCAGTCCCAAGGGCCTCAGATCCTTGCAACTTTTAATCATGAAATTCCACTCACTGGAAACTAATAAATTTAAACAAGAGGCTCTAGGGACAATACTGATTGTTAATTAAATAAAAAAGACCTACCTTACTGAACTCAACTGCTTCAAACAAGAGGTTCTCAGGCCCCAACCAACTTTTAATCACAAAAGTCCATCCACTCAGTCCTAATTTGTTTAAACAAGAGGTTTTGTGCATACAATTGATCATTAATTTTTTTAAAGGCAAACAGTCCACATCTAACTGTTAATTAAATAAACAAGACGTTGCCAAAACAAATAAGGCCCCAGAATTGATGGGTTAACAATTGACTAGTTTAAATTAGCACATGCAGTCCTGGATATGCTCATCAATCTATGTCACGAGTTTTGAAGGAGAGGTGTATGGCCAATGGATTGGAAGAGGTCCAAATTTGTTCTCATTCTAAGAAAGATGATACAACAGAATGTGAAAACTATCAAACAATATATATTCCTGTGTTAACTGTCTCTGAAACCCCCTGGAGGGTCAGCTATGGGTCATTTCCAACTCTGTTGTAAACAACAAATAAAATACTTCTAAAGATCATTAAAAAATAACTAGAAGAGTACATAGATAGGGAACTTCCAGAAGTTCAAGCAGGATTTAGAAAAGGCTATGTCACCAGAGATATCATTGCTGAGATCAGATGGATCTTGGCTGAAAGTAAATAATACCAGAAGAATGTCTATTTATGGTAACTTGACTATGCAAAGTCATTTGAATGTGTGGATCATGACAAATTATGCTAACATTGAAAATAATTGGAACCCCAGAGCACTTAATTTTGTTCATGTGAAACCTACACCCAGATCAGGTGTAAACACTGCAAGGGAACACTATATAGTCTAAAATTAAGAAGGGAGTACATCAAATTTGTATCCTTTCACCATATTTATTCAATCTATATGCTGAGAAAATTGTTTGAGAAGCTGGACTCTATGAAGGAGATTGTGGCACCAAGATCAGAGGAAGACTCATCTATGACATGCATTATGCAGATAACACAACCTTGCTTACTGAAAGTGAGGAAGTCTTTATGCACTTGTTATAGAAGATCAAAGAATATAACTTTAAATATTGATTGCATTGATATGCATATCAATGTCAAGAAAACAAAAATTCTATCCAGTGGACCAATAGGCAACATCATGATAGGTGGAGAAAAGATTGAAAGAGTTAACAGCTTCGTCTTAGATTCACAATTAACACTCTTGGTACCTGGAGTCAAGAAATTAGGAGAGGTATTGCACTGAGAAAGTCTGTAGTTGTTAATTTTAATCATTTGTTAATAATTTGAGTTGTTAATTTGTTGTTGTTAGGTATTGTCTTGTCAATTACCAATCATAGCGAACAAAACATCTGTGAAGGAAAGATCTGAACCCTGTGCCTTCCTCATACTTCCTGGCACACAAGAGCTCATCACAGTGGTTTCTGTGTCAGTCCACCTGCTTGAAGGCCTTCCTCTCCTTTGCCAATCCTCCACCCTTTCTAGCATCATGTTCCTCTCCAAGGAATAGCTCCCCTTAGCAACGTGTACAAAGTGTGTAAGACAAAGCCTCATCTTTCTTGCCTCCAAACACACTTTGACTGCACTCTCCAAGACATATATTTCTTTGTTCTGGCCATCTCTGGGACATTCAGTGCTCTTCTCCAACATTTCAGCTCTAAGATGTCAATTCTTTTTCTGTCATCATTATTCATTGTTCAGCTCTCAAATGCATAGCAAGTAATCGGAAAGACTATGACCTGAATCAAATACATCTTAGACCTCCAACTGATTCCTCAATAATTTGGAAAGGTCTTTACCCACACATTTTCCCAGTGCAATATGTCTCGGTGTTGTTTATCAGTCCAGTGGTAAGAATTTTTGTTTTTTGACATTGAGATGCAATTCATACCTAAGGCTGCATTCCTTCTATAACAAGTGCTTCAAGTTTTCAATCCTGAATAGGAGTGGTAAAAGTGGACATCCTTGTCTCATACTTGTGCTTAGGGGAGTGCTTTTAGTCTTTCTCTATTGAGAATAATGTTGGCTCTTGGTTTTGCCAATTATACACTTTCCACTATGTTGAAGAAATTCCCTTCAATTTGTCAAAGGCCTTTTGTGCATTAATTTATAGGATCGTGTTTTTCAAATTATGTTGTTTTTCTTGTGTTTGAACCATCCTTGCATACATGTTATGAAACCTTCTTGGTTATTAAGAATCCCTTTTCTAATATACTGTAGGATTCTATAGGTCAGGATTTTGTTGAGAATTTTTACATTTATATTTATGGAAGATTCTGGTCTGTTGTTTTCATTTTGGTATGTTTTTCCCTGGTTTGGTTTTAGGGTTATGCTTGTTTCATAGAATGACTCTAAGAGAATTCCTTTCCTTTTAAAATTTCTGAAATAATTTGAATGTTTAGTAAAATTCAGATGTAAGGACATATGCACCAGGACTTTTTTTTCCCTGGGGGGGGAGTTTTATTAATTTCTTCTTTTGTGATGGGTCTGTTCAGGTGTTCTATGTCTGAGCATATTAATGTAGGTGGGGCATGAATTTGTCCATTTCCTTTCAGGTTTTTTGTTCTTTTTTTTTAATATATCAGAGCATATGTTTTCAAATTATGTGCAGAGAGCTGGAAGTGGGGAATAAAAAGGAGAGAACTTTGCTCAGCATTTCTCAAGTTGAAAGAATTGAAAAGCAAATTTAAGCCTTGTGTCAAAATATTGAAAGATTCTATAGGCAATATATCAAATGAGCCAAAAAGCATCAAAAGAAGATGAAGGGAATACACAGAGTCATAGAAGTAATTGACTGGCATTGAAAAATTTCAGAAAGTACCATATGAACAGGAGCTATTGGTAATGAAGGAGGAAGTAGAGCTGCATTGAAGACATTGGTAAAAAACAAGGCCCCAGGAATCATTGGGATAGCAATTTACTTGTTTCAATTAACAGAGGCAACCTGGGATGCACTCAAAGGTCTATGCCATGAAATTTGGAGGACACCTGACTGGCCAATGGATTGGAAGAAGTCCATTTTTGTTCCCATTCCCAAGAAGGGTAATCCAACTGAATGTGGAAATCACTGAACAATATCATTGATATGCCATTCAAGCAAAATACTACTGAAGGTCATTAAAAAATGACTGGAACAGTACTTAGATAAGGACCAAGTAGAAGTTCTAGCAGGATTTAGAAGAGGCTATGGCACCAGAAATATCATTACTGATGTCTTTTTGTGCAAACAGAGCAAAGAAACACAGTTGTTGTGTGCCGTCAAGTTACCTGCTACCCATAGAGACGCTATGTATGGTAGCTCTGAACCCTGCCCTGTCCTGGGCCATTCTCACTAATTTTGACACACCAACCCCTGTTGCCCTAGTCACTGTATCAATCCATCTTATCGAGGTTTTCCTCTTCTGTGTGTTTTATCATTTTACTTTCTCTTCATACCTATTCAGTCTGTATACTGAGCAAATTATTCAAGAAGCTCGACTCTGTGATGAGGAATGTGGCATCAGGATCAGAGGGAGATTCATCAATAACCCACAGTGAGGAAGACTTGAAGTACTTGTTGCAGAAGATCAAAGAATACAGCCTTCGATATGAATTGCATCTTGACGTTAAGAAAACAAAAATTCTTACCATTAGACCAATAGATGGAAATAGATAGATTGGAAAAAAGATTGATGTTGTCAATAATTTCATCGCACTTGGAACCACAAATAACACCCTTGGTACCATAAGTCAGGATATAAAGAAATGTATTGCACTGGGAAAATTTGTAGTTAGGGTCTCCTCCAAATTATTGAGGAGAAATGATGTCAGTTTGACTACTTATATGCAAGTTTAAGCTCAAGCTAAGGAAAGTGAAATCAAGCCTACGGGAACCAAAATATGACCTTGAGTTTATTCCACCTGAATTTCAGAACAATCTCAGGAACAGGTTTGAGGCCTTGAACACTAATGAGCGAAGACCAGATGAGTTATGGGAATATTATCAAGGATATCAAACAGGAAGAGTGCAAAAGGTCATTGCAAAGATGGAGAAGGAAGAAAAGATCAAAATGGATGTCAGAACAGACTCTGAGTATTGCACTGGAGCACAGAGAAGACAAAGCAGAGGGAAAAAAATCAAGACATTAAGGAGCTGAGCAGGAGACTTCAAAAGGCTGTGCGACGAGACAAAGCAAAGTATTATATTGAAATGTGCAAAGAGCTGGAGTCTGCAAATCAAAGTGTCCAAACTTGCTCAGCATTTCTTAAGCTCAAAGACCTGTAAAGGAAATGCAAGCATCTAGTTGCAATACTTAAGAATGCTTTGGGAAGAATATTAAGTGATCCTGCAAGTATTAAAAGAAGATTGAAAGAGTATACAGAGTCATTATACCAAAAGGAATTGGCAGACACAGAAGCATTTCATGAAACAACATATGAGCAAGAGCCTATGGTGATGAAGGAAGAAGTTCAGATTTCTTTGAAAGGATAGGCTAAGAATAAGGCCCCAGGAATTGATGGTATACCAATTGACATATTTCAGTTAACAGATGCTGCCCTAGATGTGCTCACCAAGTTGTGCCAAGAAATCTGGAGAACAACCACTTGGCCAACTGACTGGAAGAGATCGATATTTGTTCCTATCCCAAAGAAAGGTGACCAAACAGAATGTGGAAACTACAGAACAATCTCACTGATTTCACATGCAAGCAAGATTTTACTGAAGGTTATCCAAAAATGACTGAAACAGCACATCAACAGAGAACTACTAGAAGTGCAGGCTGGGTTTAGATGGGGTTGTCATACTAGGGATAGCATAGCTAATGTTAGATGGATCTTGGCTGAAAGCAAGAAGTACCAGAAGAATGTCTATCTTTGTTTCATTGATTACACAAAGGCATTTGACTGTGTGGATCATAACAAACTCTGGCTAACTCTAAGAAGAATAGGAATGCCAGAACACTTGATTGTGCTAATGCGAAACCTATACTTGTTTCGGGAGGCAGTCATCAGAACAGAGCAGGGAAACACTGCATGCTTCAAAATTGGGAAGAGTATACACCAGGGCTGTACCCTGTCTCCATACCTTTTCGATCTTCATGCAGAATAGATTATCTGGGAGGCTGAGCTCTATGAGGAGACATGGGTCATCAGGATTGGAGGAAGAATCACCAACAATCTGCATTAAGCAGATGACACAACCCTGCTTGCTGAAGCTGAAGAGGACCTGAAGCACTTGCTGTGGAAGGTCAGGGACTGCAGTCTTCAGTATGGATTGAGACTCCGTAGCAAGAAAACAGATATTCTCACTACTGGGCCGATTGGCAGCATCATAATGGATGGTGAAGAGATTGAGATTGTTCACAGTTTTGGTTTGCTTGGCTCTACAGTCAACACTCCTGGCACCAGCAGCCAAGAAATTAAAAGACATATTGCAATGGGAAAGTGTGTGGTTAGAGATCTCTCTAAAGTACTGAAGTGCAATGATGTCAATCTGGAGACTAAGGTGCGCCTGATAGATGCCATGGTCTTTGCAGTTACTTACTATGTGTCGGAGAGCTGGACAATGACTAGGGGTGATAGAAGGAGAATTGATGCCTTTGAGTTGTGGTGTTGAGAGAAGAGTACTGAATATACCATGGACTGCTAAGAAAATGAACAGGTTTGTCCTGGAGAGGGTGAAGCTGGGCTGTTCCTTGGAGGCAAGGATTCTAAAGCTTCATCTGACATACTTTGAACACGTTGCAAGTAGAGACCAGTCCTTGAAGAGGGATGTCATGCTTGGGAGGGTGGAGGGACAGCGCAGGAGAGGAAGACCCTCGATGAGATGGATTGATTCAGTGACTGGGCTACTGGGAGTAGGTGTGTCAGAGAGAGTTGGCACAGGATAGGGTAGAGTTTAGGGCTGTTGTACATAGGGTCGCTATGAGTGGCAATGGCACATAACAACAACAACATGGACAATGGATATAAACCCTGTCCTATCCTATCCTGTCTTCATCATCTCAGAGTGGCTACTTAAAGAGGATCAGTTCCAATCCACCAGCTCTTCTCGGGGAAAAAGATAGACATTCTCCTCCTGTTCAATTTAGTTTCTGAAATCTCACTGGAAAGTCAGCTATTAGTCAATTCCAACTTGATGTTAATGAATTTTTTAGTAACCTAGGGCAAGCAAGAGAAAGAACGGGGAAAGTATGATTTAGGAAGCATTGAATTTCTATTTGTAGAGAAGAAAAACTTGGCAGCAGATATCAGTGATGGTCATACTTGATTAATATAGTTGGTGTCATTGAATTGGACATGTGAGAAAATGTTGGATTGACAAGTGTTCAGTTATTTACATTTTTGTAACAATAATGAAAATTATCTGAGAGAAGAACAAATAACATGCATCACTTTTTTATTATTGTTGCTATTCCATTACATCACTAGATGAAACTCCCTATAAGTAAGAGCTAATGTTGATGGGAGGTTTGTGTCTCCCTTCTCTGCTGAGATGGTCATGTTGCTGACTGTTAGCTCACTGTTGCTATGGTTATCCAGAGGCTGCTGAGCTGGGAGAGAGTTGTAACAGCTGTTGCAATGTGGAGGGCCCCTTAACCCCTATAAACTTTTGTGCAAATGATTTCCTTTGTGATGAGCTGGAGATGTTACATTGCTTACTTTGGTGTTGCCAGTGTATATCATGAGGTCAATAAAGTTTGCTAAAAGTGTGTGAGCCAGTCTAGTGTTTGTCTTCAATACATCGCCTTGGCAACCAGAGGGAAGCCATAGCTACTAAGAGGGCTAAGGGCACAGGGGTGACCTTTTGTCTCAAATGTGCTTTCCTCTCTTTCTGAGAAAACTTCTAATAGTATTTCAAATGTTGCTTCTTTCCTGAAGTTTTCCCTAATTGTTTCTTCATGCTATCTCAGAAAAATTATTTCCTAGTTCTCATTCCTACTGCTATGCCTTATTCCAACTTGCAGACTGGACACAATTACCTTAAGCTGCAATAATAAAAAGCTGTACCTAGTAGAGCTATAAGCTGAATGTCATCCCATCTTTGTCTCTCAAAAGATGAACACTGGTTCCTCCTGAAAAACTCAAGAGTAATACAAAACTCATTCCAATTGAGATTTCCAATATGCTGGAGGGAACAGCAAAGAAGAGATGGAACAGATAATAAATGAGCTGGAAGACAGGAACCTCAATGGGAACATACTAGAGGGGGAAAAAGAAAGAAGAGATGGAAAGGAAATGAAGTGAACATTAGAATCATGTGGAATAAAATAAAAAATAATAGCATATGTATGATTAGAATTCCAGATCATGAGGGGGCTACCACTGGAAAACCATAAAAGAGACACTATAAGAAAATGTCCTTGGTATCAGGAAGTATAAGGAAATCCACATTCAAGAAGCTCAGAGAATCCCAAACATTTTAGACCCCAAAAGAAAAACTCAAGACTTTATCAGAGTCAAATTTTCAAAAGTCTAGTATATGAATAGAATACTAACAGCAGAATGAGAAAAACAAAAAGCGATCTACAAATGAAAAACAATTACATTAAGTTCTGATTTCTCAGCAGAGACCATGCAAGCAAGATGACAATGGGATGACATGTATAGTAGGTTGAAAGAAAATAATTGCCAGCCTAAGATCCTGTACCAAGCAAAGCTGTCCATTAAATATGAAGGAAAAATTAGGTCATTTGCAGTATAGCAGGATCTTGATGAATTTGTGGGAACAAGACCAACTCTACAAGAAAGGCTAAGGGAAGTTATTCACACAGAGATGCCAAAGGAAAATGAATAGACCACAGTAACCAGAAACAGAAAGAAAGCAAAATGGCAGTGATAAAAATCTGGCCTATCAATAATCAAATTTAATGTGAATGACTGAACCCGCCAATTAAGAGAAGAAGAGTAGCAGAATGGATAAAAAAACAAAGCCCAAAAATATGTTCCCTGTAAGAAATTTACCTAAGAAATAAGGAAATAGACTAAAAATCAAAGGTTGGGAAAAAAAAATCCCAAAAAAATGGAACCCACAAGAAAGCAGGAGTGTGAATACTAAAGTCTGAAAAAAAGACTTCAGGTTGAAAAACAACATGAAAGACAACAAAAGGCACCAGATAGTGATTAAAATCACAATAAATCAAGAAGACATTACCTGAGTGAACATCTATGCACCAAATGATAGATATATGAAATTCATAAAACAATGGTTAAGAGACCTGAAAAAAATAAATAGCACCACAATAGTGGTAGGAGACTTTAATATAACACTTTTACCAAAGCATAGGTCAACTTGAAAGAAACTTAACAAATATGCCGAAGATCTAAGTTATATAATTGACTTATTCAATCTTATAGTTATATACAGGGTATTGTAACCAACTAAAAGTTAATTTACTTTCTTCTGAAGTACACATGAACATTCTCCAGAACTGATCATATATTAAGACACAGAGCAAGACTCAACAGATTCAAAAGCATTGAAATAATACAAAGTATTTTTTTACAACCACAATTCCATAAAACTAGCAATTAATGACAAGAGGATAAAGTTAGAAAACCACCCACATGGAAGCTAAATAATACCCTATTAGAACACTACTTGGTTGTAGAAGAAAGAAAAATTTTCTTTAGTAACAATCAAAAATACAACATATCAACACCTCTGAGATACAGCTAAGGCAGATTTCAGGGGCATTTCATAGTAATAGGAAAATACATTAAAAAGGAAAAAAAGAAAGAACCAAAATTAAGGAACTAACTCAACACTGTCATCAAAGAGAAAAAAAAACCAACAAAGCAACAAACAATCTAACCTCACAAGTAAATGGAAAGATTCTGGCCTGAATCAGATGCACCTTAGTCTTCAAACTGACATCAGTACTCCTTAATAATTTGGAAAGATCCCTAAATCCAAATTTTTCCCAGTGCAATGTGTCTCCTTATTTCCTGATGGCTCATACCGAGGGTGTTAATTGTAGATCCAAGCAAGATGAAGCTGTTGACAGTTTCAATGTCCTCTCCATCCATCATGACACTGTATTGGTCCAGTGGTAAAAATCTTTGTTTTTTTGATATTGAGACACAATCCATATTGAAGGCTGCATTCATTGATCTTCTGCAACAAGTGCGTCAAGTCCTACTCCCTTTCAGCAAGTAAAGTTGTGTCATCTGCATAACCCAGGTCAATGAGTCTCCATTATTCCTGAAGCCACACTCCTTTTCATAAAGTCCAGCTTCTCAGATAATTTGTTCAGCATATAGACATATAACACACTCTCTCCCCAATTCCAAACCATTCAGTGCTCTCCTGCTCTGTTTGTACAAAAGCCTCCTGATCCATATATACATTCTGCATGAGCACAATATAGTGCTCCAGGATTCTCATGCTTCTCAATGTCAGTCACTTCTTGTCATGATCCACACAAATGCCAAATAGACATTTTTCTGGTATTGCTTACTTTCAATCAGGATCCATCTGATATCAGCAATGATATCCCTGATGCAACAGCCTCTTCTAAATCCTGCTTGAACTTCTGACAGATATCTTTGTACTGTTCTAGCCTTTTTTGAATGATCTTCTGCTTGTTATATTAATGATATTGTTCAACAGTTTTAACACGCTATTAGATCAACTTTCTTGGGAATGAGAACAAATATGGACCTCTTCCAATCCATTGGTCATACACATGACCTCCAAAGTTCCTAACATAGACTGGTGAGCATATCCAGGGCTGTAGCTATTAATTGAAGCAATTCAATTGCTATCCTATTGGTTCCTGGGACCTTATTTTTTTGCCAGTTCCTTCAGTACAGTTTGCACTTCCTCTTCCATTTCATTGGGTCCTGTTCATATGGTACTTCCTGAAAGTTTTCAGTGTCAGTCAGTTCTTTTGGGTACACTAGTTCTGTGTACATAGAATACTAGATAGGTGTTTATAACTTTTATTGACTATGCAAATTCATTTGACTCTGAGGTCTAATTATGAGTAACATTGAAAGTAATGAGAATTCCAGAACACCAAATTGTACTCCTAAAGAAGTCGTACCTAGATCAAAAGACAATAATTCTAACCATACACGGGGCTACTGTATATGTTAAAATTTTAAAAGGTATATATTAGGATTATATCCTTTCATCATGCTTGTTCAATTGTATGCTCAGCAAATAATCCAAGAACTTGTAACTACATGCAGAAGAATGCAGCAAGAATTGGAAGAAAGTTCATCAACAATTTGTGATATACAGATGATACAGCCTTACCTTAATCATTTACAGATGAAAAAGGCTTGAAGTTCTTAAAGATGGAGACTAAGGGGGCTCTGGTGGCCTAGAGGCAAGAAGCTCCATTACAGTACCAGAGGTGTGTGGTTTGAATCCACCAGATGCTGTGCTGGAGAAGGAGGGGCAATCTCCTCCTGTACTAGTCAGATCTGATTTGACAGTAAATACGCACGCAAATTAAAAAAAAAATTAATAAATAACATTTTAAAAAAAATATAAAGACTAAAGACTGCATCTTTTGGCCTAGATGATACTTGACCATAAAACAAAAACCTTCACAACTGGATCAATAAACAACATCATGATGAAGGAAGAAAAAAAAATTAAGTTGTCAAAGACTTCATTTTGCTTAGATTCATAATCAATGCCAAAAGAAAAACAGTTTAGGCATTATATAATTTGGATAAATTTACTGCAAAAGAGTTCTTTAAAGTGTTAAAAAGGAAATGTATCGTCTTGAGGAATAAGATCAATGTAACTCAAACCACAATATCTTCAACCATTTCATATGCATGCAAAATCTGGACAATGAATGAGGAAAGACAAAGAAGAACATATGTAATTTAATATATCATGGACCAACAGAAGAACAAATAAGTTTGGATGTAGTTCAGTCACACATTCTCCTTAGAAGCTAGCACGGTAAGACATTGTTTCTATTACTTTGAACGTATTATAAAGAAAGAGCAATTCCTGGAGTAAGACATCATACATAGTACAGGGCCAGAGAAAAGTAGAAAGGCCAAGAGAGACTGAGCCGGTGGCTGTAACAAAGGATTAAAACAGAGCAACTATTATGAGAAGGGCATAGAACTAGGTCATATTTTCTTTTGCTGTATATAAGGTCACTATGAGTTGAACTGAATTAATACCAATATACCTTGAACATCTCTTTACTCTTAACCGAGATCACATCCCAAGTCCTTTCTTGAGCTATTGACTCAAATTTCTAAACATCTGTATCGTTATTGTTAGGTGCTATCGAGTTGTATAACCCTTAGGGACCACAAAAATGAAAGATCTGAACCCTGTACTGTCCTGTGCCATCCTCACACTTCCTGACACACAAGTGCCCACTGCAGCAGTCATCACATCAATCCACCTGGTTGAGGATTTTCCTCTCCTTCACTAACCCTCCACCCTTCCCAGCAGAATCATCTCCAAGGAATAGCCTCTCCTAGAACCATGCCCAAATTGTGAGCTGAAGAGTCATCATTCTTGCGTCTAAAGAGCATTCCGGCTATACCTTTTCCAAGACATATCTGTTTGTTTTCTTGGCTGTCCATGAGATTTTCAGTGCTCTTTGCTAACACTACAGCTTAAATGTCTTCTTTTTCTGTCATCCTCATTCATTGTCCAGCTCTCAGTGCATGGCAAGTGATTGAAAGACTATGTCTTGAATCAGACACAGCTTAGTCCTGAAACTAACGTCATTACACCTCAACAATTTGGAGAGGTCCCTAACTGCAGTCTTTCCCAGTGCAATGTGTCTCCTTATTTCCTTCCTGCTTGTACCAACATTGTTAATTCTGGATCCAAGCAATAGAAGTTGTTGACAGTTTCAGTCTCTTCTTCATCCATCATTACTTTGCCTATTGGTCTAATGGTAAGAATCTTTGTTTTCTTGACATTGAGATGCAATCCATACCGAAGGATGCTTGAGTTGTAGGATGATATCAAAGATATCATACATGAAGAAAGCAAAAGATCATTACAACAAAAGAGGAGAAAGTAAAAATAAAAATGGATTTCAGAAGAGACTCTAAAGAATTCACTGGAGCATCAAGAAGCTAAAACAAAAGGAAACCATGCTGAAGTAAAAGAGCTTAACAGAAGATTTCAAAGGGCAATTCAGGAGGACAAAGAAAAATACTATAATAGAATGTTCAGAGAGCTGGAATTGGTGAATAAAAAGGGAAGAATTCATTCTGATTTTCTCAAGCATAGAGAAAAAAAAATCACCCAAAACCCAAACACCAAATGTAAGCCATGTGTCAAAATATTGAAAGATGCTATGGCAATATTTTGATTGACCAAGAAAACACCAAAGGAAGAGGGAGGGAATACTCAGAATCACTGTTCCAGAAAGAAATGATTGACACTGAGAAATTTCAGGAAGAACCGTATGAACAAGAGCCCATGGTAGTGAAAGAGAAAATGGAAGCTGCATTGAAGTTATTGGCCAAAAAATAAGTTCCTAGGAATTGACAGGATACCAGTTGACTTGCTTCAATAAACAGATGGAGCCTTGAATGCACTACCTCTCTCTGCCAACATCTCTATTACTACAGATATTTCTAAATATCTGTATGACAACAAAATCATAATAGGTAAATAAGTTGTCAACGATGTAATTCAATCATAATCAGCACCCATGGTCGTAGCAGTAAAGAAAAAAATGTGTTGCATTAGGGAAATTTGATGTCAAAGATCACTTTAATGTACTAAAGATCAAGGTTGTCACTTTAAAGACCAAAGTGAATGACACTGAAGGTGGGAAATAATAGTGTGAGTATGATAGAATGCATAATCATTGGCTTTTAAACTGTGGTGTTGGAAAAGGATGTTGTTTATTTCATGAACAGTCAATAGAATCAACTAGTTTGTCTGGGAGAAAGTGTAACCAGAGTGCTTGTTAGAGGCTAAGATGGAGTGAATCTCTGTCTCTCATAAGTTGGACATGTTTCAGGAGAGGTTAAAGACATGCTAGGGAAGGTGGCTGCTGTTTTGTTTTTTGTTTTGTTTTGTTCTGTTGAGTTGGAGACGAGTCATACCTTATCTTCCAGTGATTTTTCAGAGGCACTAAATAGTAGGAGAGGAGATTGCCCTTCCTAGTCTTGCAGAGCCACTGGTGGTTTTGAACCATGTTCCTCTTGGATTGCAGCAAAACTTCTTACCACTAGGTCCCCAGAGTTCCCTGAGGAAGATATAGTGTCAGAAAAAGAGAGGAAGACCTTCAATGAGCTGGATTGATACAGTGACTATACCAATGGACTTGAGCATGATAGTGATTGAGATGATGACATAGGATAAGGCAAGGTTCAGATCTGTTGTTAATAGGGTCATTATGGGTCAAAGTCAACTTGAAATCATATAACAACAACAAGAAGAAAATGACTGTCCTTAATAATATCAATTATTTCTGGTAAAGTGAGTATATATTCCCTCCATCTTCTTTTGATGCTTTCTGGGTTGTTCAATATATTACCCATAGTATTTTTCAACATTGCAACATGAGGCCTAAATTTGTTTTCTAGTTCTTTCAGCTTAAGAAATGCAGAGTGTGTTCTTCTCTTTTTATTCTCCAATTCCAGCTCTCTGCACTTTCCACTATAATACTTTGTCCTCCTGAGCTGCCCTTTGAAACCATCTGTTCAGCTCTTTTACTTTGACATGTTTTCCATTAGATTTGGCTTATTGATGTTCCAGTGAAATCTTTAGAGCCCCTTCTGGCATCCATTTTAGTTTTTTCTTTCTCCTCTGTTTTTATAATGACCTTTTGCTTTCTTCATGGATGATATCCTGGATACCATTCTAAAACTCAACTGATCTTCTATCATTGGTGTTCAATGCCTCGTATTTATTCTTAAAATGAACATGAAAATTCAATGGAATTGATCCAAGATCATTATCTTGTTTCCTATGGACTTATTTTCATTTTCATTGGCCTCAATTTGAACTTGCATATGAGTAATTGATGACCTGATCCACAGTCTACCCCTGGCCTAGTTTTAAGGTGCGTCTGATTCAGGCCATGGTCTTTCCGATTTCTAGCTATGCATCTAAGACCAAGACAATGAATAATTATTAGAGAAAAAGAATTTATGCCTTTGCGCTGTGGTGTTGGAGATGAGCACTGAACATCCCACGGAAGTCCAAGAAAACAAATAGATGTGTCTTAGAGAGAGTGCAGCTAGAGTGCTCTTCAGAGGCAAGATTGATTAACCTTCACCTAATAGACTTTGGACATATTGCTAGGAGGTGCTATTCCTTGGAGAAGGACATGATGTTGAGAAGAGTGGAGGGTTGGCAAAGGAGAGGAAGACCCTCAACCGGTGGATTGACTGCTGCAATGGGCTATTGTGTATCAGGAAGTGTGAGGATGACACAATACAGGACTAGTTTCAGATCTTTTGTTCATAGTGTTGCTGTAAGTTGTACTTGACTCTATGGCACCTAACAACAATAATATACATTTAACTCATTCAAAATGGAAATGATTATCTGAGTCTCTAAACAAAAGTTTCTTCATTTTCAAACATCTTTCGTGAAGGTTATTAACCTAAGAATATTGGCTTCTCCTTTATAGTTAGTGCATCTAAAACTTTGAGACCAAAACCAAACCTGGTATCAAGCTGATCCTCCTGTGCATTAGAGAGGAGTATTTTACACAGCTGCCAGAGTGACTTGCAAATTAATCAACAGACTGTTGATGGTGTTATGTGCCAAGGTGTTGCCTGTGACCCACAGCAACTCTATGTACAACAGCTCTGAAGCCTGTCCTGCACTGAGCCAGTCTCATTGATTCTAACACACCTACCCCCATAGCCCCGGTTACTGTACCAATCCATCTCATTCAGGGTCTTCTTCTCTTGTGTTGTCCCTCCACTCTTCTCTAAGAAGCATTATGTCCTTCTTTAAGGACTGGTCCCTCCTGGCCACATGCCCAAAGTATGTGAGATAGAGTTTCACAATCCTAGCCTCCAAGGAGAAACTTAGTTTCACTCTCTCCAAGACAGACCTATTTGTTTTCTTGGTGTTCCATGGTATGTTCAAGACTCTTCTCCAGCACCACAACTCTAAGTCATTAATTTTTAGTCATTGTCCAACTCTTTGATGCATAGCAAGTAATTGCAAAGACCATTGCCTGGATTAGGCACACTTTAATCCCTAAACTGAAATTGTTGACTCTGGAAAGGTCCCTGACAGCAGATTTTCCCAGTGCAATTTGTCTTTTGATTTACTTATTGGTGGAGCCAAGTGTGTTGATTGTGGAGCCAAGGAAGCTGAAATTGTTAACAACCTCATTCTCTTCTCCATATACCATGATGCTGCCCAGTGGTGAGAATCTTTATTTTCTATATGTTGACCTTCAATTGATCAATTGACTTGGATGACAGAAAGAGAATCTACACCTTTGAAGACTATAGTACTTGACCTTCTGCAGCAAGCACTTCAGGTCCTCTTCAGTTTTAGCAAGCAAGGCTGTATTATCGACAGACCGGACCATTGAATATCTGTGACATCCTACTTTAAACTGTTTAATATGGTGATTTTGAATCTTCTTCCATCTTCAGTGTTTTTTTTAAAACTAAAGAATACTCTTTTTCAGTAACATTTTGTAAGTCGTTCCATCCACACAGAAATCTCTAATAGATCTGTATGTAACTCCTAAGACTTCTCAGCCCAGATTTTGAAAATGATTGCTTCAAATGGAGTTCCAATGTAACCAACCAAACAAATTACAACTATGAAAGCATGGCATCCAAGGCCATTCTTCACCTAATTTGAATATCAGCATTCGGTTTCATTACCTATTCCTCTCTCTTTTCTAGAGGCGAGGGCTATATTGGTGTCTAACTTGCTATGTGTGTTTTTCATTATTTAGAATGTGCTTCAGCACACAGTACCAAGTTGACAACAAATATTGTTTTAAAAAAGGGTTTTTTTTCATATTTTCATCCCACTTTTTTCCCCACCACCTCAAGGCAGAAGCAAATATTTTCTCCACTTAATTTGCTTTTGCATCTCAGCTGCAGCTGTGCTGTGTCTCTTTTATGAGTGCACATGAAGAAAAGAAGGACCATATCTTTTTAACTTTTTATTATTTTGAATGTAGAACATTTTGAATAAAAAATATAAGTACATATGTCTTCAATATTTTTTGTGTATTTTATACTAGGATAAAACACTCAGTAATCATGATTGCTCCCATAATATAAATCTTATAGAACATAATTAAGCATTATTATAAAGAAATCATTTCCTATTATATGAAAAACCTTACTAGCATGAAATAATCATGCCTTAAATTCTTCCAGGCCTTCTATTTATAACATAGAAGGGGAAGATCATTTGGTTGTTTAGGTCATTTAAGGAGAACTGTTAGTGACTGGAAATCTACGCCTTCAAAGGGAATTCAGTTGCAATTTATTCTAGTCCTCACATGTAAACCCACAGAGACAGGAGGAACTCTTTCATTCTAACATTCTGGGGGTGGTGGGAGTGGTGTGGGATTATAAATAGTTATTTTGCCAGAGAAGGTCGCATGCAAATTGAGTCCTCTTTCCGTCTAATTGGACACCACTGATTCCTCCATGAGAAATTCCAGAAGTACATGATGGCAAAGTGAAAAATATCCTATCCTGGGAGTCAACATATTTTCTTTTCCTTTAATATTGAAACAATAGGGTCTACTTCAGTACAAGAATGCTTAGTGTTTTGTCATAAAATCTCAGCATGGAAAGGTAAATGGCAAAGACCTGACAAGTTGCCTTTAAAAAAACCTGACATTAATTCAAAACAGGAGAAGTGACCCTTCCTTCATACATGGAAAATTGCCTCATTCCCTAAATATCCTCATTCCCAGATGGATTATTAATTTCTTATAACATCAGTGTAAATTATACATTCCTGGGAAGGAATAGATCCTCAAAACTTGCAGGGTCCATTCTGTTCAACAGTTAATATGATTAAAATGTATGATCCTTTTGTGTATAGCTGCCTTGCAATGATTATAGAGGATTTTTAAAAAAAAATATACTTCGCATCACATTAAATGTATCAGTTTGAATACATGTCACAACCTGCATTGTTTCTGCAGGCTTCTAAACATGTGGGACCATTTATGCTGTTCAGAGCATAGCACTTTACACATGAATAGTGTTTACAGTGCGTGGTAAAGTTTTGTCTCTTTAAATTTTGAATCTCATTGCCAGTACCAAGCTGGTGTATTCTAAGCAATAACTTTCCATCAACTGATCCAGCAGCATTCTTTCTGCCTTTTGAAAATCATGGCTGATTAAAAGTCTAATGCAACAGCTGTTAGTGATCATGTGATTGATATGTTTTTAAAGACAGATGTTGAGTATTAAAAGCAGAGCCCTTTGGATTTTTTTTATGTAGTCCATGAATATTTTGAATGACTGCAGCTTTCTTTTCTTCTTTCTCTTCCCCTTTTTACTTGTTTTTCAGCTTCTTTCTTTTATTTCTTATTGTGTACCAAACTGTATGTTATTGGAAACAAATTATTTTAAATACCTATCATACCTTTATTCTCCAATACAAGTATAAGATTTCTTAAATCTTCCTTTGAAGGGTGAAAGATTTTGTATATTCTTCTTAAATAAATCACAGAAGTCTCATTAGGTGCTGACCTAAAGTGTATCTGAGAACAGAAATACAACAAATTTTAGTAATCGTAGGCTGCAAGTATTTCAAACTTCCTGGATGGCTTAAATTGTCCTGGAACAAAATGATCATTAATCAGAAACCATATTTCTAAATAACTCCAGTTTTCCCTGTGACAGTTTTCTTAATGTGTTCTTTCACAAATTCACATTAGCTACATTTTGGAAGACCCACCGGATACCTTCCTTCTAACCCCCTTCCAGCTCATAACACCATTGTGTTTAAACGTCTTTTACAAGTCTCTCCTTTGTTAGCACTGATCCCTGGGTTGTACACTGAAGTTCTGTTGCCTAAATTTATGACAACAGGGTGATTTCTGTTATGGAGATGATGATATCTCAGGAAGTGATTCATCTGGCAGTTTCTACTCAGAGGGAGAAAACGTGCTATGAAAAAGAGAAGCAATATTACTTGTACAGAATCACAGCATTTTAGAGCTGGCGTGAATTTTTGGAAGTCACTCAGAGATTATTTAAAACATTGTATACTAACTGTACAGGTTTAGAGGAGAACGGTGATTAATCAGTACAACTCTTGGGACCCTTAGAAGGAATCTAGCATTTACCTTGCTGATTTGAACCTTTTCGATTGTTCCCGTTTGGGTGGTCCTAAAGGATCCAGCACACATCTGTTGGTTACTCAGCCAGGAGGGAAAAATTAGCTAAGCCAAATGAAACACTGAGAAAGTTATAGCGCCAATCTGGTGATAAATACTATGTATGCATTTAAGCAATACCTTTCCAACTTTAATGATCTGGGGAAAACCGTCTTCTTATTCCCATTTCATAGAGAAAACAAGATAGTGATTTATCAAAGTGATTGAATAACTTGTTTTCACACACACACACACACACACACACACACACATGATTAAATAGCAAGTTATCCTTTTAGCTGAGCCCTAAAAATCTGTTTCCCAAAGGAAAAGTCAGGATATACACATCCGGTGCAGGAAAACCAGAAATATTTGTACATCTTGCTCTTTCCTCATCAGCATTCATAAGTTGTGTGTAATCCTCATGGATTCCACATCTCTACTCATATCTCTATGCTCTTCAGCGTCAAAATCAGTATTCATTCACTTTTCATGATTGTGGAGGAGTTTTTTAAAAATCTCCCAATTTTTTAATGTCTTTTGGTTTTGTTCTGAAATGCAAAATACTTGGTATGAAGTAATATATAATCTTTGCTGGCTGTTGAGCCCATTCTTATTATGCAGCTTGGTGTGTGTCCACATAGAACAATCTCCATAGTTCTTTCAGTGGTGATTTCCCCCCCCCCCTAAGTAGGTACTGATTATTTTCTCTGAGGTGCCTTCTAAGTAGGTGGACTTGAACCTCCAACATTTCTGTTAGTAGCTGAACACATTACCCATGTATACTTGCTCTCAGGAGAAAAGTCACAGTAATATTTAATAAAATCACTTTATTCTACTATGATTGAACCAAGCTGCTCCTTGGAGGCAAAGATTTTGAAGTTCCATATGACATATATTGGGCATGTTGCCAGGAGGGACTAGTTCTTGAAAAAAAACATCATGCTTGGAATGGCCGAGGAACAGCTCAAGAGAGAAAGACCCTGGATGAGACAGATTGACACAGTAACTGGGGTAATGAGGGAAGTTGTGTTGGAGGCAGTGAGATTGGCTCAAGACAGAGCAGAGTTCAGATCTATTGTGCAAAGGGTAACTATGAGTTGTAGTCGACTTGACAGAACATAACAACAACAACTGAATACTGCATTGTTTCTTACATTATCAAATAATCTATTTAGAGTGACAGGTTTATGGAGTCTGATAGTTTGCAAGGATCTACTTCCAATCTGTCAAAAAATGTAATTTACATTTTACATGGTTAGTCTACATCAATTCCTTCCCACTATCTGGAGAGGTTGCAACAACCTAATCATATTAGTTAAGGAAATCAAATGCATAAGAACATGATTTGTGTTTCAGATCATCATAATATTTAAGGCTAAATCCAATCATGGGCTTTGATATCTTGACCTCAGCTAATCTACTACCTAAATATTCATGTTCAGTCAGAGTTCTCTTTGATTTTAATCAAAGGTGATTCTAAAATGCCCAATTTATGTGGCATACAAGGGTAAGATTTTTCAATTACCAAAATGATACCTTTAGAATTCATGGAGAACACTATCTTTTAAAAGTGTTATCTATTGCTAAAACTCATTTAGTAATATGTAAAACTTGTTTTAATTAGTAGTTTCTAAATTTCGACATCAGGATGGATGGTGAAGAGATTGAGATTAACAGCTTTAGTTTGCTTGGCTCCACAGTCAATACTCTTGGCATCAGCAGCCAGGAAAGTAAAAGACATATTGTGATGGGAAAGTCTGCTGTTAGGGACCACTCCAAAGTACTGAAGAGCAACAGTGTCATTCTGGAGACTAAGGTGTGCCTGATACAGGCCATGTCTTTGCAATCAATTGCTATGCATTGGAGAGCTGGACAATGACTAGGGAGGATAGAAGGAGAATTGATGCCTTTGAGCTGTGATGTTGGAGAAAAGTATTGAATATATCATAGACTGCTAAGAAGATGAACAGGTTCATTCTGGAGAGATTTAAACCAGGCTGCTCCTTGGAGGCAAGGATTCTGAAGCTTTGTCTGACATACTTTGGACATGTTGCAAGGAGGGACCAGTCTTTGGAGAAGGACGTCATGCTTGGGAGGGTGGAGGGACAGCCCAGGAGAGGAAGACCCTCAATGAGGTGGATTGATTCAGTGACTGGGGTTATGGGGGAAGTGTGTCGAGACAGTGAGGTTGGTACAGTACAAAACAGGTTTTAGAGCTGTTGTACATCGGGTCGCTATTATTCATAGGCAACTCAACAACACATAACAACAACAACAACAGGAATTGTAGTGGTTCATGATATTAGATATAGTATCCCAAACATAAGATTCAACTTCTGCTTCCAGCCATAGGTATCTAACTGCTCACCTACTGTCCCACCTCCTGCCACCCAAATAATCTTGAAATGAAATATCCAAGAAAATTATTTTATGGCACTGAAAAACAGAAGGTAGACCTTTGAAAGAAGGTAACACATAAAACTGACATGTTCCAGCAAACACAACAATAGATGTGTTCATCAGGCTGCACCAAAGTATTTGGAGGACAGATAATTGGCTAGAAGAATTCCATATTCGTTCCCATTCCTATAAGGATGAGCACATAGAATGTGGAAATTATCAAACAATATCACTACTATCATATGCAAGCTGGAGATGAGTTTAAAAAAATGACTAAACAGTACAAACATAGGGTCTTCAGAGGTCTATAATTTCGTGAGTAGATGGCCAAATCTTCTCCCTAGTCTGCCTTAGTTTAGATGCCCAGCTTTAGAGCCCTATCTCACAGACAAGCATTTTACCCAGAAAAGCAAATAAAAGACATACCCAATAACAAAAGTAACTGATGCAGAGTTGATTTCCACCTACTTCCACATTTGCATTCAAAATTTCTGCTTTCAGGGACCTCTCCATAGTGCTAAAGAGTAATGATTTTAGTTTAGATATTATGAGTTGCCTGATCCAGGCCATGATCTTGAAATTATCTGCTATGTATCAGAGAACTGGACCAATAAAGATAGAAGAAGAATTTATACTTTTGAATTGTAGTATTGAGGAAGAATATTGAACCTATCTTGGGCTGCCGAGAGAACTAACAGGTCTGTTCTGGAGAAGTGAAGCCAGGAGGAAAGGATTTTGAAGCTCTGACTTAGATAGTTTGGGCATGTTGCCAGAAGGGACCAATACTTGGAGAATGATATAATGCTTAGAAGGGTAAAGGGACAGACAGCACAGGGCAGGAAGATCCTCAATGAGATGGAATGACACAGTAACTGTGGAAATGAGAATAGGTGTATCAGAGACAGTGAGAAGGGCCCAGGACACAGCAGGGTTCAGAGCTATCGTTAATAGTGTTGCAATGTGTTGTAGTTGACTTGACAGCACATGCAACAAAAACAATTAATCCATCTGCATAGAATTGCCAGAAATTCCAAACTGAATTTTGAAGAGACCCATGGCACCAAGGACAGCATTACTGATGTCAGAGAGACCATGGCTGCAAGCAGACAATACCAATATGATGTCTATCAGTGTTTTATTGACTGTACAAAGGCATTTGACTATATAGATTACAACAAATTACAGCTAACATCAAGAAGAAAGGGAAGTTAGAACACTTAATTGTGCTTATGTGAAACCTGTACATAGACCAGGAGGCTGTTGTGCAAACAGATCAAGGGAATATTGCATGGTTTAAAATCAATAAATGTGTGCTCCAGGACTGTATCCTCTTCTCTTCTCTTCTCTTCTCTTCTCTTCTCTTCTCTTCTCTTCTCTTCTCTTCTCTTCTCTTCTCTTCTCTTCTCTTCTCTTCTCTTCTCTT
>NW_006399860.1:4352916-4356425 GCF_000299155.1 Elephantulus edwardii | reverse complement strand
TTCTCTCTTCTCTCTCCCTCTCCTCTCTCCCTCTCCTCTCTCTCTCTTCTCTCTCTCTCCTTCCTCTCTCTCTCTGTCTCTCTCTCTCTCTCTTTCTCTCTCTCTCTCTCTATATATATATACATATATATATCTATTCAATTTGTACGCTGAGCAAATCATTTGATAAGCTAGTCTTTATGAAGAAAGTGCATCAAGATCAGAAGAGTCATCAAAAACCTGCTTAAAACACTTGTGCTGAAGATCAAAGACAACAGTCTTCAATACTGATTACATCTCAACATCAAGGGGAAAAAAACCTCTTTGAAAAGGGATGTCATGCTTAAAAAGGTGGAAGGTCAGCAAAGGAGGAAAATGAAATGGATTGAAACAGTGAGTGTAGCAATGGGCTCAAGTGTGTAAAAGAAAATGAAAATGGCAAATTGTTCACTGGGTCACTATGAGTCGTACTCAATATCACCTAACAACAACAATATATGACTCATCACATCACATTGATCATCTCATACTCTTTGAACATGTCAAAGTAGATATTTCACCATTTTAAAGATGGACAAACTTAAAGCATTTTGAATAATTAATCAAATCTCAGTTTCTTCAATTCTAAGTAACAATACACTGGTTCTACCAAAGTGTCTTCTTCAATTTAAATTTCAAAATAGTTTTATTTTTTATTTGAGGTTTATATTCAACTGCTGCTGGAGAATTTAAAAAAGGCAAAAGGACCTTTGTGTAAAAGTTTCATTCTTGCCAATATAGCAAGTAGATTTTAGCATAATATGAGATAAATTCTAAACATACCTTTGAGTGGTAACAGATATTGAAGAGTTTATTAATTTTTTACTAATTATGATACTAAAATTTAGGGTGAAGTGTTCCTTATAACATTAAAATTTGATTGATAGTTTACTATGGATGATATAGTTTAATATAAATTAATATAGGAAGTTCTGGTGGGCTTCTGGGTAGAAATTTCTGATGCTAACCCTAAGGTTTTTCCTGTCTGTCAGTGCAAATGCATTAGCAGAACCACAGGGAAAAGATAGGCAGTTTGCTCAAGTGTGGTATACAGCTTCTGAAAACTCCCTAGAGGAGACAAGAATGTGAAGAAAACATTAGAATCATGTGGGATGAGATCATAAAGAACAACATAAAATCCACCTTCAAGAAGTATAGTGAACACCAAATAGACTAGACCCAAAAAAGAAAAACATCAAGACATAGTAAAATTCACCAAATTAAAATATTAGAATTCTAAAAGCAGCACAAGAAAAACAGTCACCTACAAAAGGGAGAAAATTAGATCAAGTTCTGATTTCTCAGTTGAAATTATGCAAGTTAGAAGTCAATGGTATGACATATACAGAAAATGGAAAGAAAAACCATTTCCAGCCAAGGATCCTATACCCAGCAAAGCTCTACATTAAATATAAAGGACAAATTAGAGCCTTTTCAGAAAAGAAAGAACTTAAGGAATTTTTAAAAGCAATACTAAAACTACAAGAAATTTTAAGTGTAGTGCTTCACATGGGATGCCAAAAGAAAGTGAATGGACCATAGTAACCAGAAACAATAGAAAAAAACACAACCAAATGGCAATGGTAAAATCTGGCATATCAATAATCACACTTAATGTGAATGGACTAAATGCACCAATTAAGAGAAAAAGAGTAGCAGAGAGGATTAAAAAAAAACCCAAAAACCAAACAAACAAAAAACACCAAAGCCAATAATATATTGCTTACAAAAGAAACTAAAAAAAAGGAACAAGACTCAAAAGACTGAGAATAAATATACCAAGCAAATGGTAACCTCAAAAAGCAGTAGGGGCAATACTAATCTCTGATAAAATAGACTTCAGAATGAATGAAAACCACCATAAAAGATAATGAAGGCATTGCATACTGAATAAAGGCACAACAGACCAAGAAGACATAACCTTGGTCAACATTTATACACCAAATGATAGATCTGCAAAATACATTAGAAAAAAAATTGTTAACAGAATTGAAAAAAAGAAACAGACAGCACCATAATAGTGTAGAGATTTCAATACACCACTATCACCAAAGAATAGCTCAACCCAAAAGAAATTCAACAAAGATATGAAAGATCTAAACTCTACAATCAGCTATCTCAATCTTGTGGATGTATTCAGGGTACTGCACCCAATTAAAACTCAAATCACATTTTTCTCAAGTGAACATGGTACATTCTCCAGAATGGATAGCCTATTAGAATACAAAGTAAGCCTCAACAAATCCAAAAACCTTGAAATAATACAAAATTTCTTCTCAGACCACAATGCCATAAAAATAGAAATAACCACAGGAGGATAAAGCTTACAAAAGCACCCATGTGAAAACGGAATAACTCTCTGCTGCAATTGAGTTGTAAATTAAATAAAGAATGAAATTTTAAAAGTTCCTTGAAACAAATGAAAATGAAAATACAGTATACCAAAACCTCTGGGATACAACTAAGCCAGTCCTCAGAGGGCAATCCATAGCAATAGGCATACACATAAAAATGGATCAAAGAATAAAAATCAGTGATCTAACACAACACCTTCATTAAATAAAAAAAGAACAAGCATCTAACCCTACAGCCCCCAGAAGAAAATAAATTATAAGGACAAGAGCTGAAATCAATGATATAGAAAACAGTAAAACTATTGAAACCATCAATAAGACCAGGAGCTGGTTTTGAGAAAGGGTAAATAAAATTGACAAACCACTGGAAAACTTAACAAAATGAAAAAAAGAGAGAAGACACAGATAACTCAATTATGAAATGATAGAGGTGGCATCACAACAGAAATAGATGAAATTAAATATATATTATCAGAATAATATGAAAAGCTATAGTCTGATAAATTAGAAAACATAGAGGAAATGGACAAATTTCTTGAAACTCATACCTTACCCAGATTGACAAGGATAGATATAGAACACTTGGACAGATCCGTCACAAGAGAAGAAATTGAACAGTTAATGAGAAGACTTCCCCATAAGAAAAGTCCTATACCAAATGGCTTCACAGCTTAATTTCACCAAACATTCAGACAAGATCTCACCAGTTCTACTTAAATTATCACAAAAATTTGAAAAAAGGAACACTCCAGGAATGTTCCATATCCCTAATACCAAAACCAGGTAAAAATATAACCAAGAAAGAAAACTACAGACCAATATCTCTCATGAATAAAGATGCAAAAGTCCTTAATAAAATCCTAGCAAATAGAATCCAAAAGCACATTAAAAATAAATTCATCATGACCTAGTGGGATTCATAAAAGGTATGCAAGGATGATTCAACATAAGAAAAATTCACCATACAAACAAAGTAAATAAAAATAACTATCTGATCTTATAAATTTTTTTCTATAATTTTATTTTACTAATTTTCATAAACATTTACAGAGATTTTAGGTTTCCATTCATTCATTGTTGCACTATTCTCTCTACCCTCCTCCCAGTTTGTTCTTGTCCAAATGCCACAGTGCTTGT
>NW_006399860.1:4335867-4350896 GCF_000299155.1 Elephantulus edwardii | reverse complement strand
ACCCATCTATCTATGGTCAACTGATCTTTGACAAGGAGATGAAATCAGTGAAGTGGGGAAACGACAGCCTTTTTAACAAATGGTGTTGATCTTAGAAATTGATGTAGAAAAGCCATTTAATAAAATCCAACACCACTTCCTGATAAAGACTCTCAGTAAAATTTGAATAGAAGAGAAAATCCTCAACATAGTGAAAAGTATGTTTGCAAAACCAGCAGCCCAATATCATTCTCAGTGGAAAAGACTAAAAACACTTTCCATTCAAACAGGGACCAGACAAGGATGCTCACTGTCGACATTTCTCTTGAGTGTTGTATTGGAAGTGCTTGCTAAGGCAATACATGTCCAAACTATGTAAGACAAAGCTTCAGAATCTTTGCCTCCAAGGAGGAGCCTGGTTTAACCCTCTCTAGAATGAACCTGCTCATTTTCTTAGTAGTCCATGGTGTATTCAATACTCTTCTTCAACAACACAGCTCAAAGACATCAATTCTCCTTCTGTCCTCACTAGTCATCGTTCAACTCTCTGATGCAAAGCAAGTGATTGCAAAGACCATGGCTTATAGCAGGCACACCGTAGTCTCCAGAGTGACACCATTGCTCTTCAGTTCTTTGGAGTGGTCCCTAACAGCAGACTTTCCCATCGCATTACATTTTTTTACTTTCCTGGCATCTGATGCCAAGAGTATTGACTGTGGAGCCAAGCAAACTAAAGCTGTGAACAATCTCAATCTCTTCACCATCCATCCTGATGCTGCCAGTTGGCCCAGTGGTGAGAATCTTTGTTTTCTTGATGTTGAGCTTCAATTCATATTGAAGGCTGCAGTCTTTGACCTTGTGAAGCAAGTGTTTCAGGTCTTCCTCAGTTTCACCAAGTAGGTTTGTGTCATCTGTGTAATGCAGATTGTTGGTGAATCTTCCACCAATCCTGATGCCACACTTCTCCTCACACACTTCTATAAAGATTGCAACTAAATCCACTCTCTTTCTATCCAACTTCTCATTCCCTAAGGCCTTGAGGTCATCTTTATAAATCGAAGCAATGTTCACATCATTAGTTCCTGCCAAATGTCTATGTATTATAGATTCACAGATCTTGTTGCTCTGATTTATTCAAGTTATTTTCTTGTTTATTTGAAGTGATAACTATGTGTGGTCTTGGAACATAAAAATAGCAAGGACATTTATTTATAAAATAACAAATGCAAATTAAAGAAAGCAAAGCTGTCATGAGGAACTTGGTTCTTTTTTTTTTTTTTTTTTTTTTTTTTTAGGAACTTGGTCCTTAATGAACAAACATATAAATTCTACATAACTGACTGAAACACAGTCCAGAGTTAAATAAAGTTTTCCAAAGAAAATTCTGGTTTCTTCTTGAAATAATTTTCCAAAGAGAACTCTGGTTCCTCCTTGACTTAACCCTAAGTATTACATACTTATAATTCCTAAAAAAGTTTCAGATAGTATTATAATGGTAAATAACATTAAAAGTTGTTTATATAATCACACAGTTAAAAAATAAAGAAGAGGGGAGCTCTGGTGGCCTAGTGGCAAGGAGCTGCAACTACAATCCCAGAGACACACGGTTCAAATCCACCAGATGCTCTGCCGGGAAAGGGGGGACAATCTCCTCCCGTACCAGTCAGATCTGATTTGACGGTACATACATACATACATACATACATAAAAAATTTAAAGAAAAATAAATAAAGAAGAGTATTGAATATACCATGAACTGCTAGAAAAACAAACAGATTTGTCCTGGAGAGGATGAAGCTGGGCTGCTCCTTGGAAACAAGGATTCTGAAACTTCGTCTGACATACTTTGTACATGTTGCAAGGAGGGACCAGTCCTTGGAGAGGGACATCATGCTTAGGAGGGTGGAGGGACAGCGCAGGAGGGGAAGACTCTCTATGAGATGGATTGATTCAGTGCTGGGGTAATCGGGATGGGTGTGTCGGAATTGGTGAGATTGGCACAGGATAGGGAAGAGTTTAGGACTGTTGTACATAGGGTCACTATGAGGCGCAGTAGAGTCAATGGCACATAATAACAACAACAGTACAACAACTGTAGGTTAAGTATCAATTCAGAAATTTGCTCCTTTATTTCAGATTTCAGGAAAGAGATTCCATATTTGGATTAATAATAGACTTCCATTGAATTTCACTTTTTGGTAGTGTAATTTCTAGAAAAGGTTTGATACTGTCTTTAGACACATAAAAAAAAATTAAGGTTACCAAAGTGTCCTTTATTTCTTGTTGCTGCAGTTGCTTTCACATCAACTTCAAGCTGTTATTATCCATTTGCCAGAGTAGAACTCTCTCCATAGTTTTAATGGCTAATTACTCAGAAGTAGATCACTAAGCCTTTCTTTAAGGTTTCTGGGTGTCAGAATCCATGAAAATTGGCTTTTCCAGCCATTATTGTTAGCCCTCATAGAGAGGGTGGTATGATCTCTAGCTATTTTAACTGAGGACACATGGTCTTGCAAATCCTCTACAGCTGCGGGACCAATATAAAAGAATGCTTTTCACACTGAGAGAGATGGTGAAGGGACTGTGAAAGCATTGTGAGTGATAGTGGTAGAGAGAAGGTGAAGAGGCTGTGAAACTGCTGTGAAAAGACTTAGAAACTGCTGTGATGAGACTGTGTCAGTAACCAGATTAAACCTGGGGACAGAACTAAATTCAAGATTTTGTTTGCTGAATGATTGATTGAAGAAGAAGCTGATTTGTAAAGTCTACTCTGAGATAGAGGTTGTTGGAAGATTGAGAAAACCAGAGGTTTATTTGTGCTGCTGAACTGAACCTAGACTTTTACTAATTGAGTAATTGTGACTTCTTAATTGACATTACTGGATTAATCCTGGATTTGTACTGTGCCTCCTCTGCCCCTCTACTGCCTCCTCTATTCCCCAACCTATTTCCTCCCCAAATCCCCAAACTATGAGTAATATGTATGGGTTAAGTTGCAATAAACATTGGACTCAATGATTGGAAGAAATAGGTGCAAGAGCATGTGTGGTGGCATGTCAGATCGTGTAGCTGTTTGTTTAATACTGTGGATATTAGTGATGTGGAAAGTTCCCCTTTATAAAGCAGATAGAAGTCAGACAAAGCCACTCCACATTGTGTCTGCTCCTTTTACAGATCCTCTGAGAGATTAGCAGCTGTATTGTTCACATCCCCCAGACATTTAACTCATTGCTATCATATCCATTCTGAATCATGACAAGCCTGTAAATTAGGGCTGTGTGATAGAGCTTCCAGTGCTGTGATCTTTACAGAAACATGAGCTTCTGGTATGTCAGAACTGTCTTTTTTTTTAGTTAGAATCTGAATACTTACTGTAGAACCAGGGATCCTTAAGACACACTCCTGTCTATTACGGATAAGTCAATTCTGACTCACAATTACCCTCCATTTGTTTTCTGGGAATGATATTTATATAGAAAGAGATTGATCATCTTTCTTTCTTGGCAGTTGATAGATCTGAACATACCCTAGCTTTGTGGCTTGCCAAGTTATGCACTACACTGATAAGACTCAAGCAGAAGTAGATTGTAGAGTATCAATTCCTTCTTAGATTTCCAGGAATCATAATGAGAAAATCTTATTGCTATCTTCAGTAAATTACAAAGGAATTGAAGGTTAGAGAAATTAAGATAATTGTCCCCTGTGCCACAGCAAGTGAGGAAAATGAGCTATGGATCCCGGAACATTCTCTTTATCTGAACATGGAATGGTCATAAAAGTTTTCCACATGAATAAATTGTCATTTCCCCTTTGGAAGATATCTCTGCCACCCAGGCAGATATGCACACCCATGTTTATTGTGGCTTTGTTCACAATATCAAAGAGGTGGAAATAACCTAAGTGCCTGTCAACAAACAAATGGATAGAGAAGCTGTGGTATATTCACACAATGGAATACCACGCTGCATTGAAAAAAAGGAACTCATGTAATATTATTCAAAATAGGTGACCCTAGAGGACATTATGCTGAGTGAAATATCTCAGTCACAAGAGGAAAAATACTACATAGTGCCACTGTTGTAGACTGGGACTGACATAAGGGTTGGGGTATTGTTGTGTTGTTTTTATGTGCCGTCAAGTCGCTTGTGACACATAGCAACCCTATGTACAACAGCCCTAAACTCTGTTCTGTCCTGTTCCAATCTCATTGTCTCCATCACACTCATCTTGATTACTCCAGTCACCAAAACAATTCACCTCTTAGAGGTCCTTCCCCTCCTGCACCTGCTGTTCACCCTCCTATGCATGATGTCCTTCTCCAAGGACCAGTCTCTCCTTACAACATGACCAAAGTATGTCAGATGGAGTCTCAGAATCCTTGCCTCCAAGGAGCAGCCCAGTTTAACCCTCTCCAAGATGAATCTGTTTGTTTTCTTAGCAGACCATGGTACCCTCAATACTCTTCTCCAACACCAAAGCTCAAAGGCATCAATTGTCCTTCTATCCTCCCTAGTCAGGTCCAACTCTCTGATGCATAACAAGTGATTGCAAAGACCATGGCCTGTATCAGACACACCTTAGTCTCCAGAGAAACACCATTACTCTTCAGTACTTTGAAGAGGTACCTAACAGCAGACTTTCCCATGGCAATACATCTTTTAATTTCCTGGCTACGGGTGCCAAGAGTGTTGATTGTAAAGCCAAGCAGACAAAAGCTGTGAACAATCTCAATCTCTTCACCATCCATCTTGATGCTGCCAATTGGTCCAGTGGTAAGAATCTTTGTCTTCTTGACATTGAGACTCAATTCGTATTGAAGGCTGCAGTCCTTGACCCTCTACAGCAAGTGCTTCAGGTCCTTCCTCAGTTTCAGCAAGCAGGGTTGTGTCATCTGCATAACGCAGATTGTTGATAGATCTTCTACCAATCCTGATGCCACATTTCTCCTCATGGAGCCCAGCCTCCTGGATGATCTGTTCTGCATACAGGTTGAAAAGGTATGGAGGTAGGACACATCCCTGGTGTACACCCTTCACAATTTTGAACCATGCAGTGTTCCCTTGCTCTGTTCTGACAACTGCCTCTTGGTTCATGTATAGGTTTTACATTAGCACGATCAAGTGTTCTGGGATTCCCATTCTTCTCAGAGTCAGCCACTGTTTGTTATGGTTCACACAAACACATTTGCATAATCAATGAACCTCAGATAAACATTCCTCTTGTATTCCCTGCTGTCAACCAAGATCCATCTAACATTAACTACAATATCCCTAGGAGCACGACCCCCTCTAAACCCAGCCTGGACTTCTGGCAATTCTCTGGTGATGTGCTGTTCCAGTCGTTTTTGGATAATCTTCAGCAGAATCTTGCTTGCATGTGAGATCAATGATACTGTCCTATAATTTACACACTCTGTTGGGTCACCTTTTTTTGGAATGGAAATAAATAGAGATCTCTTCCAGTCAGTTGGCCAAGTGGTTGTTCTCCAGATTTCTTGACACAACTTGGTGAGCACATCCAGGGCAGCATCTGTTAGCTGAAATATGTCGATTGGTATACCATCTCTTCCTGGGGCCTTATTTTTTGCTATTTCCTTCAAAGCAGCTTGAACTTCTTCCTTCATCACCATAGGCTCTTGCTCATATGTTGTTTCATTAAATTCTTCTGTGTCTTCCAATTCCTTTCAATACAATGACTCAGTGTATTCTTTCTATTGGATAAATTGTTTATACTGCATTGAAACAAATTAGGGAGAACACATATTAAAAGCTATATATGATGGGGTATTATGGTTATGACAAAAGTCCAGAATAAAGGTTGCATAGTGGAGTGTACTGAGGTGGGGTGGGGGATATTGTATACCAGTGAAAGAATTTTTCTTTTACTTTTCAAAGAGAAGAACGAACTAGGGGCGAGGGGTGGGCAGGGTGAAAAATGCAACAATGAACGAATGGAAATACAAAATCTCTGTAAACTTTCATTAAAATTAATAAAATAAATTTTTTTGAAAAGAAAGAGATCTCTTTTCTACTTAGATTCTTCCATAGAGTGCCTTTCTTATACCATGTTCAGAAAGGGGAAGAGGCAGACTGTTCTGGTTTTTGGTTGTTAGGTATTATTAATATTAAACCCAACAACTCAGTGCAGTGTATCACAACATACTTACAGCTAGCCCATCAGCAAGGTTTCTGAAGCTGCAATTTAATGGGAAGAGATTGCTCATCTTTTTTTTCATGGAACAGCTGATGGATTCAAACCATCTGCCTTTGAATTTACAGCATAACTCCTTATCCGTTATGGCACCAGAGTTCCTTCTGTTGATATTTTATCCTTCTAGCTGTTAGATACCATTGAGTTGAGTATGACTCATAACAACACTATGAACAACAGAGATTAACCTGATCCTATCCTGTGCCATCTTCAGCTAGATCCCAGTGTTGGAGTCACTGTGTCAATCCACTTGGATGAGGGTCTTCCTCTTCTTCACCAACCCTCTACTCATCCAAGCATTTTTTCCTCTTCCAAGAAATACATCCTCGTAGCAACATACCCAAATGTATAGGAGACACAGCCTCATCACTCTTGCCTCCAAAGAGCACTCTGGCTGCACCTCCTCCAAGATATATTTGTTTGTTCTTTTGCCAGTTCATGGGATGATCAGGGATCTTCTCCAACATCATAGCTCAAAGGCATCAATTCTTATTCTGTCAGCCCTATACATAGCAAGTGATCAAAAAGACCATGGGGCCTGAATCAGATGCACCTTAGTCCTCAAACTGGCATCATTACTCCTCAGTGACTTTGAGAGCTCCCTAACTGCAGATTTACTTAGTGTAATTAATCTCTTTATTTCCTGACTGCTGGTACCAAGGGGGTTAATTGTGGATCCAAGTAAGATAAGTTGTGGAAACCCAATCTCTTCTCCATCCATCCTGTTGTTGCCTATTGGTCCAAAGGTAAAAATTATAATTTTCTTGACATTGAGATGCAATCTATATTGAAGGATGCATTCCTTGCTCTTCTGAAACAAGTATTTCAAGTCCTCCTCCATTTCAGCAAGCAAAGTTGCATCATCTGCATAACACAGGTTATTGATGAGTCTTCCTCAGATCCTGATGCCACATTCCACTTCATAAAGTCTAACTTCTCAAATAATTTGCTCAGCATACAGATTGAATAGGTATGGAGAGATAATACAACCCTGACACAGTCCCTTCTTAATTTTAAATGATGCAGTGTCCCCCTGCTCTCTTTGTACAACAGCCTCCTGGTACAGGTATAGGTTTTGCTTGAACACAATTAAGTTCCCACAATTAAGAATGTATTCTTATTCTTCTCAATGCAAGCCACAACTTGTTATTACCCACAAAATCAAATGCCTTTGCCTGCTAAATAAAGCACAAATAGGGATTCTTCTGGTATTCTCTACTTTCAACCAGGATTCATCTGACATCAGCAATGATATTCTTGGTGCAAAGGTCTCTTCTAAATCCTGGTTGAACTTCTGGCAAATCCTTATCTATGTAATGTTCTAGCTAATTTTGAATTGTCTTCAGCAGTATTTTGCTTATATGTGATATTAATGATATTGTTCGATAGTGTCCACATTCAGATGTATCTCCTTTCTTGGGAATGGAAACAAATATAGACCTCTTTCAATCAGTGGCTACACAGCTGTCCTCCAAATTTCCTAGCATAGACTGGTGAGTGCATCTAAGTCTATATCTGTTAACTGAATTGGTATCCCATAGATTCTGGGGGCTTTATTTTTTGCCAATATCTTCAATGCAGCTTCTACTTTCTCTTTCTTTACCATTGACTTCTGTTCATGTGGTACTTTTGAATTTTTTTCAATTATTTTCAATCATTTCTTTTTGGCATAGTAATTCTGTGTATTCCCTCTATCTTATTTTGATGCATTCTGGGCCATTCAATATTTTGTCCATAGCATCTTTCAATATTGGGACTCAAGGTTTAAATTTGTTTTTCAGTTCTCTCAGATTGAGAAATGCAGAGTGATTTCTTTCCTTTTTGTTCTCCATTTCTAGCACTCCGCACATTCTATCAATACTTTTCTTTGTCCTCTTGAGCTGCCCACTGAAATATTTTGTTACTTTGGCATGTTTTCTGTTTGTTTTGGCTTCTCGACACTCTAGTGCAATTTTTAGAATGTCTTCTGATATTGATTTCATTTTTTTCTTTCTCCTCTGTTTTTGTAATGACCTTTTCCTTTCTTCACGGATGTTATCCTTCATATCATCCCACAGCTCATCTGGTCTCTGATCATTGATGTTTAATACCTGAAGCCTGTTACTAAAATGACCTTGACATTTAGACAGAATATATTCAATAGCATATCTTGAGTTTTGTGGACTTATTTTCTTAGGCCTCTTTTTAAACTTGCGTAACAATAATTGATGGTGTGACCCACAGTCTGCCCATAGCCTAGTTTTTACTGCCAATATTGAACTTCTCCAATGATTTCTTCCACATATGTAGTCAGTCTGATTTCTATGCAGCCTATCAGGTGAGATCCATGTGTAAATTTGTTGTTTGTGTCTTTTTAAAAAGAGCATTTGCAATAAATAAATCATTGGAAATACAAAATGTGATCATTCTATTTCCAGCCTCATTTCTATCACAATGCCCATATTTTCTTATACTATTTCTTTTTCACTCTTTCCAATCTTTGCATTTCAGTCACCAGTTATTATTAATGCATCTTTATTCATGGTATATCTTTATTATCAATTCATTGTAAAGAAAAGAAAAAGAGGCACTGTTTTGGGGTTTTTCCTCAGCATATGTAACAACTAGTAAATCTTCATAAAAAATATTTTCTTTTAGAATTCCAGTAAGACAATATGTACAATCATTGCCTTTGAAAATATGATGCAGAAAGGTTCATGTAAAAAATGTTTTCCTTAGTGTATCCGGTCGCTTGACTGCTTTGGTCCATATTAAAACCCATATCTATTAGCTCTCTGCCAGTCTAGAGAAGATTTGCTTTCTCTGATCTGCTGTCATGGGCTCACAAGCTTCAAAAATATTTGCCAGAATTAAAGTCTGCTGAATTGTTTTTGCCCTTACCCAAATTATTTCATTCATTCCAAATAGTATCTCCAGTGGATAGAGTTTTCCCTCTTCCTGTATGATTTCAGTCTGGAGCTTGAAGCTTTCTAATTTAGCCCAAAGTCACTTTACGAAGCAGACCATCCTGTCCAATCACACCTATTCTGTTGGCTCGTCCGCGGCTGTTAACACAGACCATCTCTGGTTCCATAACTTTATTAGCAACCACAGATTGGCCATATGTGAGATCGCGAACCTGCACATGTGGCTTGTTTCTTTTAGTTGCACTTTCAAATGCCAAGCAGGACCAAGAAGCTGGTTCACTCCCACCAACATCAACTTTGAATACATCTCTAGATTTAGCTGTTATACTATGCCAATCACATGGTCTTCCACTGGGACATACTACCTTGGCTGTGAGTCCACCCAGTAAATCCTTCTGGCACTGGGTTCCATGTGTCGCAGGCGGTTGCACTTGGTGACCAGCAGCAATGCCCCACAGCGCCACAAGCCAGGGTGCACACCACGCGCATCAGTGATTGCGCCCTGGAATTGAGACAAAGAGGCCAGCTGCTCCTGGCTCCGCCAGGCCCTTCCGTATCCTCTTGCTCCAGCAGTAACAGCACCTCAGACAGGACCACCTGCCCCAGCACGATGCGCGCCATCAGAGCCATCATGTCCACCACGGACTCAGTGGCCACAGGCCTTTAATGCATCTTTAATGCATGTTCGGTCCATTTTGGACTGCATGATTTGGTAAAAATTCTAGATTTCTTCCTTTTTGGCTCTAAATTTAGGAGCATGTATTTGATAACAATCATGTTAATGGGTCTTTCATGTATGTGTATGGATAATATACTGTTCCACTCGTTTCTGGATAACCTTCAACAGAATTTTGCTTGTGTGATTTGAGTGATATTGTATGATAATTCCCATAATCTGTAGTGTCACTTTTTTTTTTTTTGACTGGGGATAAAAATGGATCTCTTCCAGTCAGTTGGCCAGGTAGTTGTCCTCCAGATTTCCTGACACAACTGGGTGAGCACATCCAGGGCAGCATCTGTTTGTTGAAATGTTTCAATTGGTATTCCATCAATTCCTGGGGCTTTATTTTTTTTTTTTTGTCAAGTCCTTCAGAGCAGCCTGAACTTCCTCCTTCATCACCATTGTCTCTTGATCTTATGTTGCTTCTTGAAATTCTTCTATATGTACTGCCAATTCTTTTTGGTACAGTGACTCAGTATATTCCTTTAATCTTCTTTTAATACTCCTTGGATCATTCAATATTCTGTCTATAGCATCCTGAAGTATTGCAACTCAAGGCTTGCATTATTCTTTAGTTCCTTCAGTTTAAGAAATGCTGAACACATTCAGCCCTTTTGATTTTTGGACTCCAGTTCTTTGCACATCTCATTATAATACTTTGTTTTGTCTTCCCTTCCTGCCCTTTGAAATATTCTTTTCAGCTCTTTAACTTCTTGATTTCTTCCTTTTGCTATGGCTTTTTATTGCTCTAGTCAGGAAATCAAATGCATTGGGTAAATATGTTGTCAAATACCTATCTAAAGTACTGAGAAGCAATGATGTCAGTCTAGAGACTAAGGTGCTCCTGATCCAGACCATGGACTTCACAATTAATTGCTATGCATCAGAGAGCTGGACAATGACGAAGTATGACTGAAGCAGAATTGATGCCTTCAAGTTGTGGTGCTAGAAAAGAGTCCTGAACCAACCATGGACCACCAAGAAAACAAGTAGGTCTGTCTTGGAGAGGGTAAAACCAAATTTCTCCTTGGAGGCTAGAATTTTGATGCTCCATCTCACACACTTTGGGCATGTGGCCAGGAGGGATTGCTCCTTAGAGAAGGACATCATGCTCAGAAGGGTGGAGGAATAGCACAAGAAAGAAAGACCCCAGATGAGATGGACTTATAAAGTAACTAGGACAATGGGGTTATGTGTGTTGGAGACAGTGAGGCTGACTCAGGACAAGCCAGGCTTCAGAGCTGTTGTACATTGGGTCGCTATGAGTCTCAGGAGACTTGGTGGCACATAACAACAATAACAACAACTTAAAAACAACATGGATAATATCCTAGTACATACAACATTGTATTTTAAGATAGAACTTGAAATTGACTTTTTGAATATTAAAGCAACACCATTCTTTTTCTGTTTTTCATTCCCAGCATAGTATACCATGTTATTTTCTGATTCAAAGTGGTCAAAGCTGGTCCATTTCACCTCCCTAATGCCTAGTATGTGAGTGCGCATATATTCCCTTTCATTTTAAACAATTTCCAGTTTTCCAACATTCAAGTTACATACATTCCATGTTCCAATTATTAAACAATATTTGTCACTATTTTTCTTCATTTCAACTGACTTCTAATCTGGGCTCTCCCACTATGCTACTCTAACTATTCTAGTTCCTCTACTGTTCATAGTTTTCAGAGGCCTGATATTTAAGAAGTGGATGGCTAATCCTGCTTCCTAGTCTGTCTTAATCGGAAAGCTCTAATAACACCTGTCCATCATGGGTAGCCCTTATGCCATTTGCCACACCAGTGGCACAGCTTTCAGTATTGCAGCAACCCACAAGTTATCTTAATACAGCAAACTGACAGACAAGTACTACATGAATTAGAGCAATGTTCTCCCCAAACACAACAAACTGCTAATTTAGTTTGTAACTCTACCTGTCCATCATGGGTAGCCCTTATGCCATTTGCCACACCAGTGGCACAGCTTTCAGTATTGCAGTAATCCTAAGTTATCACAGTACAGCAAACTGACAGACAAGTACTATACCACTTAGAATAATGTTCTACCAAACACAACAAACTGCTAATTTAGTTTGTAACTCTATGAGCAAATCAGTCTTCACACCAGGCTCAAGAGACACAGGACACAGGCTCCAACCAACTTTTCATCACAAAGGCCTCGCCCCCCTCTCCCCCCCCCCCCGCAGGTCCTGATTGATTTAACAAGTAGCTTCCAGTCCACAAGTGATTGTTAATTAAATCAAAACAACCAATCAGCTTATACCTGATTGCTAATTAAATAAAAAAGACCTATCAGATTACACTTGATTGTTAATTAAATCAAAACAACTTACCTTCAATGATCCAATTGCTTCAAACAGGAAGCTCCAAAATTACAAACCAGAAATTTATATTCAGTCTTGGTCAATTATGATAGTTTGGTACCAAATTCAAGTTGAAGGTCAAAATCAACTTTTTCTATTCTTTGATTGTGCTACCGAAGGTATCTAGCATTACTTTTCCCTTTGTTTTAATTGGGGATGATAATAACGTACATTTCACATAGTGGTCATATGGTATACATGTGTTAATTAGAATAATTGGAATAATGATGGTAAGTATTAGTACTAGTGCTTCATAAATATTTGATAAATCCTAGTCATTTATTTCCCTGAACACAGGATAAGGAAGGATGCTGTGATGATCTATCTAGGTTGTAAAATAACGGAGAAGGTAATCTTTACATTGGATCAAATCTTCTTTACAATGTTTCACCTTCCTGCACTATATGTTTACATTACCTGCCTGATACCAAGTAGGTGAAAGTCCTAAAGACACAGTTCATGAAAAGGTATTATTTTGGTCGTTATTACACCTGAGAGTAAGCTCCTATGATTTGTATAAGAATCTTTGAGTAAGAGAACAATTCAGGTACAAGTAATCTTGATTTACTAAATACTGGAGTTATGATGTATGAAACTAATGATGGACCTGTCTTTAAAAAAAAACACCAAAACAATAAAAGAGTATTTTAATTAGTAATATGTTGTTGTTGTTATGTGCCATTAAATTCACTATGATTCACAGTGACCTTGTGAACCATAGCTCTGAACCTTGCCCTATCCTGAGTCTAACTCATTGTCTCATACATCTGATCAGGTGTACCTTAGTCTTTAGACTGATATCAATGTTCTTTAGCACTCTGGAGAGGTCCTTGATAGCAGATTTCCCTAATGCAACAAACTGTATGATTTCTTTACTATTGGTCCCAAGAGTATTGATTGTGGGTCAGAGCAAGATGAAATTATTAACAACCTCAACCTTTTCTCTATCTGCTGTGCTGCTGCCTATTGGCCCATTGGAAAAGGTTTTTGTTTTATTGATGTTGAGTTTGCAATCCATACTGAAGGCTGCAGTCCTTGATCTTCTGCAGCAAGTGCTTCAAATTCTCCTCAGTTTAGGAGAGCAAGGTCATGTCATCTGTGTAACGCAAGCTGTTGATAAATCTTCCTCCATTCCTTATACTACATTCTTCTTCATAGAGAAGTCTTTCTTTGTGATCTCTTCATTATATAGGTTGTAAAGGCATGGAAAAAAAGGTACATTCCTGACACAATCTTTTTTTTAATTTTGAATCATGCAGTATCTCCTTGCTCTGTAATATGTACTACAATTACTACCATGTAATATTACTATTATGGGTTGTGTATAACAATGCAACATGTAATTTGTACTTTTCTCTTGTCAACTCCCAAAAGACAAATAAAAGTTACCTTTATAACACTACTGAAAATAAGTTCAACCTAACTCACTAGTTTCCCATCAGAACCAACTTATAATTGAATCTCCAGTGGGGTTTTGGTGGTTGCAAATCATAGAAGGAAAGTGCCAATCTTTCTCTCACAGAGGCACTGATAGATTTGAACCATCAGAGAGGTGCCACATTTTGGTTAGCTGTGCAACTCTCTATGGATTTTGCCACAAGAGTTTCTTAGTGATAATAAAAGGAGATAATAATGAAAACTAAAGAAAAGGGTATGAAGTTCCCTACTTATGTCAGAACTGACAATAAGGTCATTGAGATGGAGCAATATCATGAGTTGTGGACTGTCAATATTACTGCCACTTACACATTAACTCTCAGAATTTTCTTTTATTGTCTAACTCTGCCTTTCTTGGTTCATAATTTTCTTGGGGAAACGTATTTTCTGAATGAGATTTAAGACCCGATTAAGTAATACTACAAATGACTGTGGTAAATTCAGCACACAGTACTTCATTTTCATGTTCGTCCAGGGACACCAACAATTTCTGATCACAGCCTGTAACATGTGACTTTAAGAATAGCTCTTGCTGTTTTAATTTTTAATTTTTTTACAAGAACATATATAGGTTGATGAGTGATTTAGATATTCTAAGATGATTACACTGATGAGCTCAGGCAAGCCTAACTGCTTTGTTTCTAGAATATGAACAGACTGCAAATTTACAGGCTATAAGTAGTGGAGTTAGACAATGAGGCACCACAGGGGAGACAGATGCTTATTAAATTCCTGGATTAATGCTGTGGTGGTGTGTGGGATGCTGCTGGCTGAGCTGGCTGAGCTGGGGCTCTCAGCCCCATTGATAGCATTGGCTCTCACCCTCATAGTTGCTGGGAGAGGCTGCCTCCAATGGAGCTAAGTCTAAGCACTTACTTACACCTTATCAATTAGTGATTTTCCCACCTATTGGTACATTTCTGTATATAAAGCTTTAAAAAGGAATTGTTATCAGGACCTCAAATCTGTTACAGATTTGCAGTAAATGAAACACTCCAAACAATAGAATTTTAAGGTAACAACTGTGATTTTGAATTAATTCATATTAAATGGTTGGGTTTTTGAGTTTTAATTCTTACTGTTGTTGTTGTTGTTAGATGCTGTTGGGTCAAGTACGATTCATAGCAACCCTATGAATAAAAGGTCTAAATCCTGTTGTATCCTGTGCCATCCTTATACTTCCTGATGCAAGAGCCCACTGCAGCAGTCACCGTTATCAACCCACCTGGTTGAGAGTCTTCCTCTCCCATGCTGACTCTCCACTCTTCCTAACATGATGTCCCTCTCCAAGAGATAGCTCCTCCTAGCAACATGCCCAAAGTATGTGAAGTGGTGCCTTAGCTATTTTTATTTATCATGGCTCTGTGTGTGTGTGTGTGTGTGTGTGTGTGTG
>NW_006399860.1:4333242-4334873 GCF_000299155.1 Elephantulus edwardii | reverse complement strand
GTTGAAAAGATATGGAGACCGGAAGATCAGTCTTTACATATTTACTTTGTTTTTTTCTCCCCTCTGCTTTATTCTTTTGTCTTTGTTTTCTTTTTTTAAAATTACTAATTTCCTTTCTATTCCCATGCTTTTCTGGCTTTTCTAAAATTTGATGGATGATACAGACCATTACCAAACCTACCAAACCTCCCCCTTCACTTGGCTACAACCTGAAATATATTTTGTGAGAAATAAATGAAGCTGATGACTGAAAAGACTCTAGTTGGACTTGTGACTCTAACATAAGCGATTGTTTAAATATTTTAAAATTTTTTCGCAAAAGCAGGAGATAGAAGGACAAAATTATGCTATTCAGTTAACAAACCATTCAATCACTCCTTGCCATTTTGCTGACCCTCCAGGGAGTTTTCACAGGTCGCTAATTGAATGGGAGCAGATCGCCCATCTTTCTTCCATGCAGTAATAGCTGGTTGATTTGAATAGCCAGAGAGGCACAACCTTTGTGTTAGCAGCACAATGCCCTACAGACTATTCCCCCAGATAGTAACCATGAAACAACTTGGTATCAGGCACTGTGCTCCTCTCAGTAATCAAGATGTGTAGCTAGAAGTTACTACTACCCTCAAGAAACTCACCAGGATATTACATGTAAAAAAGTTTTGTGAATAACATCGTTTATACAACTGTTTTACTGTTTGAAATTTTTTCATTCCAGAAGCAGCAAGGGAAAGGGTCACATTCCAAGAGCAGTCACATTATATAGCTCAGTATTATTACATGTGTCCATCTTGATAATAAAAGCAATTAACATTTACTGGATACTTTATACCAGGAGCTTTTCCAGGAGTTTTATTAGTTATCTTTTATTTTTGTAGCAACTAAAAGACATAAACATTTTAAATTTCCTCCATAAGCTGATAAGAAAACTGGGACACAGGACAGTGAAGTAATTGGCACAAGATTATACAGTTACAATTAGCAAGTTACAAATCAATATCTGGAAGTTGAAGGGCAAAAAAATCCCAACACCATAAAAGCAGAACTAATAAGAGGTTGTAAACAGTGACGATTGTTTGGTTGAAGGGAGGAGCTGGCTATGTAGTTAGCCAGTTTCTGCATTAGCCTCAGGGCAGAATGTTCCACATACTGAGAAAATAGTAAGTTAAAAAATATAGGGAAACTGAGCAAAGAATTGCATGCTTGCAGTAATAATTTATCTCTGCAAGAAGAGGGAGCTGTCATGACCTAATTGGTAGAGTTGTGCTGCCAATCCAAAGGCAGGTAGTTTAAATCCACTAGCCTCTTCAAGGGAGTAAGATAGGCAATCTCCTCCCCAGTGATTTATAGCCTCTGAAAATGCACTGTAGGGCTTGCTATGAGTCGGTTCTGACTTGATAGCAATGAGAGTTAAATAAGAGCTCTGCAAAAAGAGCTGATACAGAATGAAGATTAGAAATTGGAAACAACCTAAATGCCCATCAATAAACGAATGGGTAGAGAAGCTGTGGTATATTTGCACAATGGAATACTATGCTGCATTGATAAACAAGGAACTCATGCAATATTATTCAAAATGGGTGACCCTGGAGGACATTATGCTGAGTGAGGTATCTCAGTCACAAAGGGACAAA
>NW_006399860.1:4302532-4332901 GCF_000299155.1 Elephantulus edwardii | reverse complement strand
GAAGGGTGCAACAATGAATGAATGGAATTCTAAAATCTCTGTAGATGTTCATTGAAATGAAAACTAAACTAAATTTAAAAAAAAATGAAGCAGTAAGTGAAAGTTTGAAATACAATTATCAGCAAATGTTCTAATAAAATAAACCATAAATACACTCCCAAGAAGCCTGGTCATAGGGTCTTTTTAACATAGGGAACGGGAAAGGAACAAGTCTACCCAGTCAAAGCCCTTAATCCTATTGCCAATGTTATTTTGGTTAGGAGCCTTCAAGACAACTATGACTCACAGTGACTCTATGAACCACAGCTCTGAACTGTGCCCTGTCCTGATCCAACCTCACTGTCTCTGACACACCCAATTGTCTCAGTCTCTATGTCAATCCATCTCACCCAGAGTCTTTCTTCTCCTGCATTGACCCTCCACCCTTCCAAGCCTTATGTTCTTCTCCAAGGACTGGATCTTCCTAGTAGCATGCCTAAAATATGTCAGACTGTGCTTCACAATCCTTGCCTCAAAGGAGCAATCTGGTTTCACCCTCTCCATAACAGACTTGTTTGCTCTCTCGGCAGTCCATGGTATGTTCAATACTCTTCTCCAGCACCACAAATCGAAGACATCAGTTCTTCTTCTGTCATCTTTATTCACTGTCCAGCTCTCAGATGGCATAGCGCGTATCTGAAAAGACCTTGGCTTGGATCAGGTGCATCTTAGTCTTTAGACTGACATCATTTCTTCTTACAACTCTGGAGAGGTCCTTGATGGCAGATTTTCCTAAATCAATATTTCCCAAATATTGTCTAGACAACTATTTTATTTTTGTCATGTGGTGTTGATTAAGGACCAACTCACAGCTGACCAACTCAAACCCCTCCTATAGGTTTTCAGAAGCTGTAAATTGCACAGAAGAAAATTGCCCATCTTTCTCCTGTGGTAGACTCAAACTGTATACCTTTGAGTTGACAATGGAATTCCTTACCACTGGGCCATGAGAGTTCCCTGTTTTATACAGATGGCTAATTTTTGATCATCCACAAGTCCTGACCTTGATGTTTAACATCTACTACATTTTAACATTGATTAGATAGAAAATACTGAAAATTTTGTATATAAAATTAAAACCCCTGGGTGTTACAAACAGTTAAGAATTCAGCTAACCTTTGGAGACTCACATCCACTCAATGACAGCTCAGAAGAAAGGGTTAGTGATATACTTCTGAGAAACCAGTCAGTTAAGTCTCTATGCAGCACATTTCTCCACTCGCACAAGTTCACCATGAGTCAGAGTTGATTCAGTAGTAGCTGTTTCTTTATTTAAGTGAAGTGATATCTCAGAACCATAGAGGAATATATTCTGGAATGAATGTGTGTTCATGGGTTTATGTAAAACCCTCTTTGATACTTAAGGGGGAAAAAAACACCAAAACAAAAAGAAAAAAAAATCAAGTTATTTATGATCATTTTTCAATTATCTTACAAGAGTCAGCCATTTGTCTTTAGAAAAATATTTCCCCTCCTAAAAGGAAATAAGGGAGATCTGGTGGCCTAATGGTAAAGAGTTTCTCTACTTACCCAAAGGCATGCGGTTTGACTCCACCAGCTGCTCTGGGGAAGAAAAGTGAGCAATCTCTTCCTGTGTAATTTGTTCTTGTTGTTATGTGCCGTTGAGTCATTTGCGACTCATAGTGACCCCATGTACAACAGCCCTAAACCCTGCTCTATCCTGTGCCAATCGCATTGCCTCTGACACACCCATCCCGATTACCCCAGTCAATCCACCTCATAGAGGGTCTTCCCCTCCTGCGCTGTCCCTCTACTCTACCCAGCATGATGTCCCTCTCTAAAGACCTGTCTCTCCTTACAACATGTCCAAAGTATGTCAGACGAAGGCCCAGAATCCTTGCCTCCAAGGAGTAGCCTGGTTTAACCCTCTCTAGGATGAATCTGTTTGTTTTCTTGGCAGTACATGATACATTCAATACTCTTCTCCAGCACCACAGTTCAAAGGCGTCAATTCTCCTTCTATCCTCCCTAGTCATTGTCCAGCTCTCTGATGCATAACAAGTGATTGCAAAGACCATGGCCTGTATCAGGTGCACCTTAGTCTCCAGAGAGACACTGTTGCTCTTGAGTACTTTAGAGAGGTCCCTAACCGCAGACTTTCCCATAGCAATACTTTTTTTTTTATTTCCTGGCTACTGGTGCCAAGAGTGTTGACTCTGGAGCTGAGCAAACTGAAGCTGTGAACAATCTCAATCTCTTCTCCATCCATCCTGATGCTACCAGTTGGTCCAGTGGTGAGAATCGTTGTCTTCTTGACATTGAGCCTGTGTAATTTACAGCCCCTGAAAATCCACTGTAAGGTCAGTCACTGGAAGGTGAGCCTGTTTTGACTCGACGGTACACAACAGCAACCACTTCAACAAAACCAAATAATTTACTTACACCTTCAGACAACTATAGACCTAAAATGCCAATCCTAAGTGTGATATCAACATTCCAGAAGCTCAAGTCCTATAAAGCTAAAAGCAGGACATGCAAAGCAAGTCACACATGCGCCCTTTCACAGACGTGCTAGCCTTCCTATGACAGCTGTGTTACTGCAGTGTGGAAAGCCAAGTACACCCACATTTATTGAACAAATACAGTGGTTTATAAACCTTTTGTACCCTGTAAAAGTCTCAGTTTGACAAATTACTTACACGATCCCAATAAGAGAAGGCTCTGTGAGAGATGCAGCAAAGTTAGGGATAGCCCTGTGAACAGAATATGGCTCCTTCTATAGTATGCAATTTAACCAGATTTCATGAGATATCTGTACTACTTTCTTCATCTAAATGACAGCCCATCATTAATCTTGATCCTAATGGGCTAATGTCCACGTTCAGAGACCTATAGTTTCCTTATGGAGCTACTAAATGGTGCTGTTTTCACACTACTGTTATAATAGTAGATTGCATTTTTTTTTTAAATTTAGGTTGTTTATTTTTCATTTCAATGAACATCTACAGAGATTTTGGGATTCCATTCATTCATTGTTGCACCCTTCTCCCCGCACAAACCCCTCCCCCCTCCCCCCCATTTGCTCCTCTCCTTGAAACGCAAAAGAAAAACTCATTTTTCTCTCTAATTGGATGCAGCTCTCCTTGTAAGAGAGTTCAACTTCCTGTCCCACGTGACTCCTTTTGTCCAATAAAATGTGAATGGGTGTGAAATGTGACTTGACAGTTGTTTTAAGAGTGCTCCTGAAGTTTAACTACTGTTTCTGTCTTTGACTTGAGAATAACAGGTTCCAGGTAGAAGGACTCACTTGAACTTGGATCCAGGAATGAAAAAGAATGAAACAGAGTCAACACCAAACCATGATGGAGGCATAATGTTATCTAAAAATCAGTTGTTGGTGCCACTGAGAATTTGAGTCATTTGTTACTGCAGTAGATTTCAGGAAAGGCTTATTGAAAGAACATGATAGATAAAGCTCCTTATTTAGTCAAAATATAGTTCAGACAGCAAAATGAGCTTCATGATTTCAACTCTTGCTGCTTCTGTCTCTTTCAATTTCTCTGTCCATATCTTTCTGTGAACATCTATGGAGTAATAACCATTATGCTGTTATGTTCATCATCCCTGAACATATTTAACAGAATTAGAAATAGATGAGACCGCATAAACAATTATCATGAAAACGTATTTAAAGATAATCCAATGTCCTTATGGCTTGCAGGCCTGTACATTTGCCCAAATTCATGCAACAAGGGATTAACAAGATTTGTTAGAAACCTCAGATTAAGATGATGAAGACGGCAACAGAAAGGACAGTGTTCAGATCTGTCATTCAAAGGGTTTCTATGAGTCGTAGTTAACTCAGTAGTACCTAAAACCAAATGACAATAACAACCACCCTTGCTGGGAGCTCCGATGGCTTGGTGAGTTAAGGTATTGCACTACCATCCAAAGGCCAGCAGTTCAAATACATTAGCTGCTCCACAAAGAAGAATAAGTGATTTCTTCCTGTGCTATTTAGAGATTTTGACAACTGCTGGAGGGTCAATCAGTACTGATAATGTGAAATGAATTTTTTTTTGGGTTGGTTTTTTGGTTGGGTTTGTTGTTTGTTTAGGGTTTTTATGATGTCCTGGTTTATTTGTTTTTGTTTTTGTGGGTTTTTTTTCTTCTTTTATTGGATCAAGCAGTATCAAAATAAGTCATCTGGAGCCTCTGAGCCTATGAATTTTCCAACAGAGTTAATTGTCTGCCACAAAGAAAGGAAGGCAGCCCATATCCTCAAGGGCTATTCTCTGGCTTTCCTTCACTTGAACAAATCGAACTTCTCCCTTTAGTTGTTGAAATAACTGCATCTATGCTGTTGACTTTCTCTTCTCCCCACCCTTTCTGCAATCTCTCTTTTCTCATAAAAATGGTGTGAGCTGCCTTTAAACCTTGTCTTCTTTTTCTACAAGCTTAAAACATCAGAATCACAGTGACAGGTTTACTGAGAGTCCATAGCTGGCCACGGCCTCCAAGCCTTGTCGGCTGACACCACTCTGGCTCATCCTTGGTCCTGTTGTCTTCCCTTCCAAGGTCTTGGTTAGAGGTAAGAACAGAAATTAATGTGTTTTGCAGAAGCTGTCTCCATTACCAGCCTTCTAATTCTCTTCCAGGATTGGCTCAGGCTGTTTCCTTCTTCAGTCTGTACTTTGTGAAAAGGCATGATCAAGTTTTACAAGCAACACAGACTGGATTTTATTACCTAAACGTAGGTTCTATTTTATTAAAGTCCAGTATAAGATGAGGTTAGGCAGGGAGACTATGGTTTCTAACTTAGCAAAAGCTTAAACTCAACATACTTTCATATTTAGCAAAGTGTATACTTTTCCTTCTTGAAGTAATATTTAGGTCTTGTCATTTCACATATATCAAAGTCTTAATGACTCTATCCATCTTTGAAAATAAGTGAACTGTTTCTCATTCTGGCAAACTGAACATTATGGATATATCTAATTATTATATATCCTTATATTTTCAGGCCAGAACCAACATGGCATTTTTGTTACCACCAGAGCTGAAGAATTTATTCCTTTGTCTTTATACGCATTTGCTTGACACTAGCTTACATCACTAACATTTCTCTACTTAACTTGGGAAATGATTTTTCTAACCACATCAAATCTTGCCCCCTCCTAAAACATTATCAAATTTCTGGAACTTAGAAAAAGGAAGGGAAATGAAAGCATACTTTGCAGAAGGAAATATGTTAAATCTCCATTTTTAGATCGTTAATTTCTAGGAGAAGATATTTCTTGTTTAACTGGAAAGGTGATATAATCAAAGCTGCATTCTCAAGAGATGTGTCTAAGTTCCAGTCATACTGATTTTTTCCTCAGATCTTCAAGCAAGCTATATTCTTTCCCATTCCTAGGATTCCATGTATTACTATTGTTATTATTGGCTAGAATATTCCTTTCATTAGCCTCTACTTTTGAAGCTCTTATTTATCTCCTGGGCCTGGATTTCTTCTAGATATTTCTGGGCAAATGTTACACTTACACTTTGTCACAGTATTTATCACTTAACATAAGTATTTATTTCATGATGTGACAAGGGAGTTACCCACCTTCTACATAAATGTCTCCCAAAGTTAGTAAATTTCCAAGAATATTATATTCACTCTTTTTGAGTTGTTACTGATTCATTGCCACACTCCATCATGTTTCAGAAGCTATGAATCTTTATAAAGGGGGACCAACTATCTTTCTCCCACAGACTGCCTTGTAGATTTGAACTGCTTAATTTATAGCTAGCAACCTTATACATTACATAGTATGCTAGTATCTTTGTTATCTGTCTCTTGTCTGAACTTTTCTCCTTCTTACTCAGACTTAATTACAAATTCCTCCCTTCTCATTACTCTCTAACTCACTTTCATTAAATGAGAACTGATGCAATAGCTGACTCTCCAGGAGGTTTTTCAGAGACAGTTAATTGCATAGGAAGCAATTGCTCATTTTTCTCCTAAGGAGAAACTGGTGGATTTGAACAGCCTGCCTTTGGGTTGCTAGCGCACCTCCCTACTCCTTAAATCACCAGAGTTTGTTTCTCAAGAAGACTCTTTAAGAAGATGAACAGGTGACGGTGTAGTGTACATGGGAATAAAAAAAAGAAAGCCCCACAAACCCAAAACTATAAAGGAAGATCTAAGATTTATACCAGTAAGTATAGAGAGGAAGAGTAGAAAAAAATGCCAATGAAAGAGTCACTTATGATGAGTAAGATAAAGAGAAAATATGAAAAGTGAAGCTGACCACAGAAGCAGAGGTAGTAGGAACAATCTAAAGGACAAGAAAAATCTTTTGATACAATGAGCTGATCTTAGTGGCTCCTTTATTTCTCTAGGATATTTCAGAAACACCCAGACAATAACCTAGGAAGATACTTGGGATTCCAGGCCACTAAATAGAGGTTCCAGAGCATCGTGTTTCTGTTTTTCCCTCACATCCCAGACTGGAAAAAAAATACAGTCAGAGAAGAACAAGCTGCTCTACAGTTCATCAAGCATAAAAAGCCTGACAGCCCTCCCGGGACTTCTGCATTGACGAGTGAAGTAACCCAGCTTGTCAGACATATTATCATTTCTAGCTGGGTCAGCACTGTGGGTATCTGGCCCTGCACTGCTCACTGGGTACAGTGCAGCCAGTTCTGATGATTTAAGTTCTCCTGAGCTTTGCCGAGATCTTCACGTGTTAACTTTTCTTGTCTCAAACCTCTCATTAGAGGTTATGCCTGCAATATTTTCCATGTATAATGTACTCATGTAAATAACACGCATAAACATGCAATGTGCATAGTAAGCATACAAAACGAATGCTTGAGGGGTTTGTGAAATTTGCAAAAACTATATGTGTATTGTATTCCAGTCCTTGGAAAAAAGATTTCAGATTGTGAAAAGTGGAGGGTTAACAAAAGACAAGAGTACCTTCAACAAAATAGATTGATGCAGTGACAATAATGGTGGGTTTGAGCATGGTGGAGGAGATGAGGGTGGTGGAGGAGAGGCAAGGCTCTGATCCATTGTTCATAGGATTTCTATGAGATGTAGTTAACTCAATGTGCCCAACAGCAAAAACAGCAGCATCGTAAAATAATGGGTGCATCGTTTGCATTAAATATGGTACATACTGTTTTATATCATAGAAAAATCTACTATCTGAAATCTGTACACAAAATATGTTTCATAGTTTTCAAAATCCTATTGTTGCCATTTTGAATATGAAAAAGAAAGCAAACTGAATGAGAATGAACTTTCAGTACACACAAATCCATGTCCATTACTGTGTTAGGCACTTCCATATTTACTGGGGAAAACAAAGACTAATTATTGCCAATGCTTATTACATATCTCTGATTAGATTTTTTTTTACTCCATTTTTAACTATGTGTACTGTACATTTAGATTACAACTCAAACAAATGCAGCCAATACGTTAAAGAATAGGTGTGGCACTGTGTAACAACCATGAACTTTGGAATCAGAAGTTACTGTATTTAATCTCTACTGTTTTTCTTAGCACAGCTTTAACACTAGGAAAATTACAGTCTTTGGATACTTAGCTTATTTTTAAAATAATACCTGTTTTATATATTATTATAAGAACTCATATTTATGTCTATACAATAAAGACCTGTGGTAATGATTCTGCATATAGTAGCCATGATTATAATGAAGTAACTGGGAAACCGAGTTTCAAAAACATTGCACACATAAAATTGAAGTAGATAAGATACCTAGTGGAATCCCTGGGAAGCACAAAATAATAATGTTGGCCATCTATTTTTGAAAAGTCAACCTTTTAAATCTCTACGGGATACAGTCTTTTTCTAGCATGCATGAAGTTGTCATGAGTTGGAATTGACTCAGGTGCAATGGGACTGGGTGGTTGCCTGATGGTGGAAGAAGTCATCAGTCAACAAGTGGCACTGAGAGATTGTAGTGATACAATGCCTGGGTAAGCAATGCCAGAAGGAAATGTCATGAAGAGGCATTAAAAAGATCCTGCTTTATAATGAAATATGGGCCATAATGGAACATATCTTTAGAGAGGATTTAACTTAGTTAAAAGGGGAATGCCCAGGGTTTGCTCACTAAGTTGTGCCAAGAAATCTGGAGGACAGCCAGCTGGCCGACTGACTGGAAAAGATCGATATTTGTTCCCATTCCAGAGAAAGGTGACCCAACAGAGTGTGGAAATTATTGAGCAATATCATTAATATCACATACAAGAAAGATTCTGCTGAAAATTATCCAAAAATGATTGGAACAATATGTCAACAGAGAACTGCCAGATGTGCAGGCTGGATTTAGAAGAGGTCGTGGTATTAGGGATATTATAGCTAATGTTAGATGGATCTTGGCAGAAAGCAGAGAATACCAGAAGAATATCTATCTGTGCTTCATTGACTATGCAAAGGCTTTTGACTGGGTGGATCATAAGAAGCTGTGGCTGACTCTGAGAAGAATGGGAATCCCAGAACATTTGATTGTGCTAATGTAAAACCTATACTTGGAACAAGAGACAGTCATCAGAACAGAGCAAAGAGACACTACATGGTTCAAAATCAAGAAGGGGGTCCATTAGGAATGTATTTTGTCTCCATACCTTTTCAATCTGTATGCAGAACAGATCATCTGAGACTCTCAGCTGTACAAGGAGGAATGTGGCATCAGAATTGGTGGAAGAGTCATCAACAACCTACATTATGCAGATAACACAACCCTGCTTGCTGAAACTGAGAAAGACCTGAAGCTCTTTCTGCAGAAGGTCAAGAACTACAGCCTTCAATACGGATTGAAGCTAAACATCAAGAAAACAAAGATTCTCACCACTGGGCCAATTAGCAGCATCAGTATGGATGGTGAAGAGATTGAGATAGTTAACAGTTTTAGTTTGCTTGGTTCCACAGTCAACATTCTTGGTAACAGCAGCCAGGAAATCAGGAGATGAATTGCATTGGAAAAGTCAGGTGTGAGGGACCTCTCAAGAGTACTGAAGAGCAATGTCAGGTTGGAGACTAAGGTGTGCCTGATCCAGGCTATAGTCTTCTTAATTACGTGCTATGCATCAGAGAGTTGGACAGTGACTAGGGATGAGAGAAAGAGAATTGATGCCTTTGAGCTGTGGTGATGCTGGAGAAGAGTGCTGAATATACCATGGACTGCTAGGAGAACAAACAGGTTTGTCCTGGAGAGACTGCTCCTTGGAATCAAGGATTCTGAAGCTTCGTCTGACATACTTTGGACATGTCGCAAGGAGGGGCTGGTCCTTGAAGAGGGACATCATGTTTGGGAGAGTGGAGGGGCAGCGCAGGAGAGCAAGACCCTTGAAGAGATGGATCAATTCTGTGATTAGGGGAGTGGGAAAGAGTGTGTTGGAGACAGCGAGGTTGGCACCGTATAGAGCGACGTTTAGGGCTCTTGTACGTAGGATCACTATGAGTCGCAAGTGACTCAATGGCACATAACAGCAACAACAACAAGAGGGGGGAAATAATAAAAATAGCTCCCAAATTCCTATGTCTGGACAAGAAGTCATTACCTTAAAGACAATAGCTTAGATAGATAAGCTTGCCAAGTAATATGTAGTCAACATGAGAGGAAAAATAGATCTACTGAAGAAAATGACACTACTTCACATTCCCTACACTTCTCTGACATCTCCATACTTAAAATATCCTTGATTAATTTTTTTTCTCAATCTGATCATTCCAGTCTTCTCCACTTATTAAATGGCAATTCTAGTTTTCCCCATTGCCCTAGGCTTTGAAAAGAAAATAATTCTAAATCTTCATTCATACGCTGAGTACCTTATGATGCATAAACAACTATTTCACAACTTAGTGATTCTAAATAATAAACATTTATTCTATTTTTTAAGTCTGTATGGCAACTGGCCAACATTTCTTGTCTTTTATAGATTCACTCATATGTCAGAGGTTTAGCTCGGTTTTTTAGGTCATCTGACTAAAGTGTGTTTGTTGTTATTAAGTGCTGTCCCGCCCAGTACAACTCATAGAAACCCTATAAACAATAGATTTTAATCCTGTCAGTTTTTTTCTTCATCAAGCACTTCATGGTCACCTCTTTTTTACAAGCAAGGTTGTATCATCCACGTAGTACAGGCTGTTGATGAGTCCCTCTTCTAATCCTGATGCCACATTCATCTTCATAGAATATAGCTTCAGGAATTAATTGCTCAATGTACAGATTGACTAGGTTTAGATAAAGGATACATCCCTGACACACACCCTTCCTGGCTGATACCTTCAAATTTTGGAGCCCAAGTCATGAGGGCAGCAGGGGACGGTGTGGAGGAGAGGAAAGAGTTCTGTGGCAGAAAGTGACTCAGCTGACCCAGCTAAACACCACAAAGTTACGGCCACATCTCCCAGAAGCCCATGGGTCAAGGGTTTCTGTATGTCTCATCGATATTATCTGTAAAATGAGCCAAAAAAAACAACATATATACCAAATCTATAGGATACATCACCCTCTCCTGGGAAACTATTCCATATAAATACAGTGTGGTACAAATGCAGGAGAAGAGGCCCTAAGCCACAAGAAGTCAATCCTGGAGCAGAAGTTCAAGGTGAAAGATTTCTCCTCAGAACTTTCTGAGATACGAAGTCTTTCCTGATACTGTTGTTGTTGATTGTCTTCAAGTAGAGCGTAACTCATAACGACCCATGAACAAAAGGCCTGAAGCCCCTCTACAACTGTCGACATTTATCAACAACGTTCATAGAGTTTCCAGAGGCATGTTGTTTAGGAAATGGATGTCACTCCTGCTTCCAAACTAGTAACTGGTATTTGGACTTCACAGCTCCTAAACTGAAGAGATACTGCCCACAGCAGAAGAAACTGGCAGCAGCTTGAGGTGTTCAGAATCACAGAAGCCAGAAAAATTGAGATATAAGCCATCACATCAAGGGCTGGAAAGGGAAGATAGGTGTTGAATGGAGTAGGTGGGACCAGAAGGGCATGCTTGTGGAGCAGGAAAAGGGGTAGTTCAAGACACAGTTGTCAAGGGCGGCAACAAGTAACCTAAGCTATTGGTTATTTTTATAATTGGAAAATATCTTTAATCTGCTCTTTTCCATAAAATGCTTGTCTGTCCAGTAATGTTCTAAATCTAAGCATTCAAGGATTGGCCATTCACTTCTGAAATAGCAGGCCTTAGAAAATTTTATGTACAATAGAACACACTTAGACTAGCTGATTTGGTAACTGAGGCTGAGCCCTCAAGTATGAAAACACCAGGAGGAGGAACAGCTGTAAGCAGACACTAGTGATTGGAACATGGAAAGTAATAACCATGAATGTAGGGAAATTTAATATTGTTAAGAAAGAAATGGAACACATAAATATTGACATATTAGGTGAAAGGAGATGGACTGGCATGGGACATGTTGAGCCAGATGATCATATGATCTACTAAGCTGGAGATGAAAAAAGATGAGAAAACATGGAGTTGCTTTAAAAAAAAAAGTCCTAATAAAAAATGTCCTTTCTAAATCAAATCTTTTTGCACATCCAAAAACTTCTCCAGCAGGGTAAAAAGAGGAGCCACAGATTGGGAAAAAATATTTGGTGATGACATGTCAGACAAGGGACTTATATCTAGAATATATGAAATACTTGAACACCACAAGAAAATTAACAAACCAGTTGAAAAATGGGCACAGGATATGAACAGACACTTCACCAAAGAAGAGATTTAGATGGCAAACAAACACATTAAGACATGTTCAAAATCCCTAGCTCTAAGAGAGATGTAAATCAAAATAACTATGAGATATCATCTCATCCAGTAAGAATAGCGAAATTTAACAGAGCAGCAAGCATCAAATGTTGGCGAGGTTGAGGAGAAACTGGAACCCTTATTCACTGTTGGTGGGAGTGTAAAATGGTGCAAGTACTATGGAAGGCTGTATGGAATTTTCTCAAAAATTTGCAAATAGAAATACCATTTGACCCAGCAATTCCACTACTGAGAGTTTAATCTAAAGAAACCGTAACTTCCACCCAAGCAGATAAATGCACACCCAAGTTTATTGCAGCTTTGTTCACAAAAGCAAAGAGTTGAAAACAGTCTAAGTGCCCATCAACAAACGAATGGATAGAGAAGCTGTGGTATATTCACACAATGGAAATACTACACTGCATTAAAAAACATGGAACTCATGAAATATTATGCAAAGTGGTTGACCCTAGAGGACATTATGCTGAGTGAAATATCTCAGTCACAAAAGGATAAATATTGCATAGGGCCACTATTGTAAAGCAAGACTAACATCGGAGTTGAGGGAAGACACGGAAGGAGGGGATGAATGGTGTATACTGCATTGAAACAGATGAGGGAGAGAACTGTTTTAAAAGGATATATGATTGGGTATTATTTTCATGACAGGAGTCCAGAGTAAAGGCTGCATATTGGAGTGGACTTTGGTGGAGGGATTGCATAACAATGAAAGAGTTTTTCTTTCACTTTTCAAGAAGAGTGAATTGGAGAAGAGAGGGCATGCAGGGTGAAAAGTGCAACAATGAATGACTGGAAACTCTGTCTCTGTAAAATTAATTTTTTTAAAAAAGTCCTTTCTGGATCTGTCTTGAAATACAATGTTGTGAATGGCAGGATAATATTCGCATGCAAACAAGAAAGTCCAGTGAATACCACCATCATTCAAATATATGCACCAACTGCTAGAGCCAAAGAGGAGAAAATAGAAGAATCCTACCAACTTTTGTAGTTAGAGATCGAGCAAACATTTGATCAAGATGCATTAATAATAGTGAGTTACTAGAATGCAAAAGTTGGAAACCCAGAAGGGAGCTCAGTAATTGGAAAGCATGGACTTGGTGACAGACATGAAGTCGAAGATAGAATTATAGAATTTTACACAAAGACTTATTCATCACAAATGCATTTTATATGAAACATAAACCCAGGCTATGCACATGGATTTCACCTGATGCTATGCATAGAAATTGGGTTGATTACATCTGTGGGAAGAAAAGTCACTGGAGAAGCTCAATATCAGCTATGAAAACTAGGCCAGGTGTTGATTGTGGAACAGACCACTAACTACTCATATGCAAGTTATAGCTGAAGCTGAGGAAAATTAAATCCATCGAAACCAAAATTTGACCTTGAGTCCATCCCACCTGAATTTCAAAACCATCTCAGAACAGGTTTGTGGCCTTGAACATTAATGAGCAAAGATCAGATGAATTGTGGGAGGATACAAGAATATCATCCAGGAAGTATGCAAAAGGTCATTGCAAAGACAAAGGGAGAAGAAAAGACCAAGATGGATGTCAGAAGAAACTCTGAATATTGCACTAGAGGGCCAGGAAGCCAAAGCAGAGAGAAGAAATCATGATATCAAGGAGTTGAACAGAAGATTCCAAAGGGCAGCACGGGAAGACAAAGTATTATGATGAAATGTGCAAAGAACTGGATTCACAAAATCAAAGGGGCTGAACTTGCCTAGCATTTCTAAGCAGAAAGAGCTGGAGAACAAATTCAAGCGTCAAATTGCAATATCTAAGGAAGCCTTTGGAAGAATATGAAATGATCCAGGAAGCATTAAAAGAAGATGGAAAGCGTATACAGAGTCATTATACCAAAAGGAATTGGCGGACACAGAACTTCATTAAACAACATATAAGCAAGAGCCTGTGGTGATGAAGGAAGAAGTTCAAACTGCTCTGAAAGAATTGATATAAAGGTCCCAGGAATTGATGGCATACCAATTGACATATTTCAATAAACAGACACTGTGCTCTCTGGCTGTGCTCACCAAGCTGTGCCAAAAAATCTGGAGGACAACCACCTGGCCAATTGACTGGAAGAGATCCATATTTGTTCCCATTCTAAAAAAGGTGGTCCAACAGAGTGTGGAAATTTTTTAACATAATCACTAATTTCACACACTAACAAAATTCTGCTGAAGAATAAAAAAAAAAAACAACACACACAAAAAACAACAAAACTGGAACTGTACATCAACAGAGAACTGCCAGAAGTGCAGGCTGGGTACTAGGGATATTATAGCTAATGTCAGATGGATCTTGACTGAAAGCAGAGTACCAGAAGAATATCTATCTGTGTTTCATTGACAATGCAAAGGCATTTGACTGTGTGGATCACAATAAACTGTGGCTGACTCTGAGAAGAATGGGAATCCCAGAATACTTGATCATGCTTATGCGAAGCCTATACTTGGACCAGGAGGCAGTTGTCAGAACAGAGCAAGGAAATACTGCATGGTTCAAAATTGGGAAGGATATACACCAGGGATTAGTCCTACCACCATACCTTTTTAATCGATATGCAGAACAGATTGTCTAGGAGGCTAGGATCTATGAAGAGAAATGTGGCATCAGAATTGGAGGTAGACTCATCAACAATCTGTATTAAACAGGTGACACAACCCTACTTGCTGAAGCTGAGGAGGACCTGAAGTGCTTGCTGCAGAAGGTCAAGAACTGCAGCCTTCAATATGGATTGAACCGCAACATCTAGAGACAAAGATTCTCACTACTGGGCTAACAGGCAGCATCATAATGGATGGTGAAAAGCTTGAGATTTTTCACGGCTTTCGTTTGCTTGGCTCCACAGTTGACACCCTTGGTACTAGCAGACAAGAAATTAAAAGACTAAATTGTATTGGGAAAGTCTGCTGTCAGAGACCTCTCCAAAGTACTGAAGAACAACAATGTCAGTCTGGAGACTAAGGTGTGGCTGATCGAGGCCATGATCTTTACAATTACTTGCTATGCACTGGAAAGCTGGATAATCACTACGGATGATAGAAAAAGAATTGATGCCTTTGAAATGTGGTGCTGGAGAAGAGTATTGAATATATCAAATACTGCTAGGAGAACGAACAGGTTCATCCTAGAGAGGGTAAGACTAGGCTCCTCCTAGGAAGCAAGTATACTGAAGGTTCATCTAACATACTTTGGACATGTTGCAAGCCAAGGTCAGTCCTTGGAGAGGGACATCATGCTCGGGAGGGTAGAGGGACAGCACTAGAGAGGAAGACCCTCAAGATGGATTTATTCATTGACTGGGGTAATGGGGGTAGGTGTGTCAGAGAAAATAAGATTGACACATACATGATAGAGAAGGTTTTAGGGCTATTGTACATAGGGTTGCAGGCAACTCGAAGACATATAACAAAAAGGTTTCCTTGTCCTGTTCAGAAAACAGCTTCTTGGTCTAGGTTTAGATTTCATATGAGCACAATTAAGTGTTCTGGGATCCCCATTCTTCTCAATGTTAGCCATGGGTGTAATCCACCCAGTCACATGCCTTTTCATAGAAAATCAAACATTCTTCTAATATTTTCTGCTGTCAGCAAAGATCCATCTGACAGCAATAACATTCCTGGTGCCACAGCCTCTTCTAAATCCAGCTTGAACTTCTGGCAGTTATCTGTCAATGTACTATTCCAGTCATTTTTGGGTGATTTTCTGCAATAGGTTGCTTGCATAATATTATTGTTCTATAATGTACACATTGTGTTGAATCACCTTTCTTTTGAATGAAAACAAATATAGACCTCTTCAAGCGTTTAGTATGACTTTAGTTTCAGCAAGCTTAGCTCTACTCAACGAAATATTTCATCAGCTAACATTCCAGTCTGAGCTTATTCACTTGTTAATTCCGGGATTCTAGTAAATGACCTAGTGGTAAGAATTTGTGCTGCGAAACCAAAGACACAGGGTTTGAATCCACAAGCAGGAAGAAGAAGGGCAATCTCTTCCTGTATGAGTTATTGCCTCTGAAAATTCTCTGGAATGTCAACTAAGAGACTGTTCTGACTATCACACATAATAGCAACAACAGAAACTGAAATGAAAAATTTGAAATTAATCAAGAACAGTTCCACTTACAAGAGTACTGCAAGAATTAGACTTAAGGATACATTGATTAAAGTAAGTGAAATACTTTCATGTTTTAAAAGTATTAAAAAGCATTGTTTAATTTAAGGAAAATTTAAATGGATTTTTAAAATCTCATTTTTATGTGTGAAAACATTGTAAATAAAAATGAAGTGCAATAAAAATCCCACTGCTTTAGAGAAGATTTTAGTTTTTAGCAATATCCCTATGGGATTTCAAGGCTGTAAATCTTTATGAGGGCAGATTGCCTATCTTTCTCATATGGAGCTGCCAGTGGGTCAAAAATACTGACCTTTTGTTTCTCAGAGTAACTTGTCCTGTCTCACCAGTAATCCTTCAGATGGCAATAATCTTTAAATCTCAAAGTACAGAACCAATACATTCTCCACTATCACGTTTCCAAGAGGCTTCTCTGTAGAGGTTGAGATATCAATCTTCAAATTTACATGAAATGTCAAGGGATCCTAGAAAGGAAAAACAGAAACAAAACAACAGAGTAAACTATCTTGATAAACAGAGATGAAAGTTATACTTCCTGATCTCAAATGTCACTATAAAATAATAGTAAGTGAAACCACAGTGGTACTAGTATCAGGACATACAGATAAATACAAAAGAATCCAGAAATACATACAAGGGTTTACAGTCTTTTTTTTTTTTTTCGTTTACAATGGTGGCAAAATCCCTCAATAGGAAAAAAAATATTTTTTAAATGGTACTAGTACAATTGTGTAACCAAATGCAAAATAATAAACTTGAATTTTTATCTTATACTATTTAAAAATAATTTTAATTGGATATCATAGTTAAAATCATAGAGATCTGAGAAGAAAGTGTAGATATAATTTTTTTTTCACATCAAGGGTATAAACAACAAAAGAAAATTTAAATTAGACTTCATAGGAGTTAAAACTTTCATGCTTTATAAGCCATGATCAATATGTGAAATGGGAGAAATTTTTATTTCTTCCATATACTTGAAAGTTGTATATTGATAAAGAAATATTATCTTAAGTATATAAAGAACTCATAATTTAATAGTAAAAGGATACATCATTCAATTAAAATACGGATATAGAATTCTGAATAGTAATTTCTCAAAAAAATTAGAAAGTCTCTGATTTATGAACATCTGATTTATAGAATAATAACAACGACATAGAGAGAGCTACGTTGGCCTAACTGGACAGAAAGTTATGCTACCAAGCCAGTCCTCAGGCCTGGCTTTAATTGTTTTTGGTCAAACATTTTTCTAGGTGGTATAGCACTGGTCTGTGCATTGCTGTACAGAGGTAATTCATGGTTGCTGTGATGCTGAGCTCTGTGACACTGATGTGCCAAATTTGATAACGTTTAACCATGGCGGACAGTGTTTGCTGGAGCTTCCCAATTAAAACAAGCCTGGAAGCAGGAGTGGCATCCACTTCCGAAATGGCTTGCCTATGGAAACTCTATGAACAGTGCTTAGGCCTTTCATTGATAGGACCACTACGAGTCATCTACAACTCGATGGCACCTAACAACAACAACAACAATTTATAGAAAGTTCCTGTTGTTGTTGCTGTTATGTGCCATCAAGTGCTTGCGACTCATAGACTCTATGTACAATGGCTCTGTACCCTGTCCTATGCTGAGACAGTTTCATCATCTCCGACACATTCATCCCCATTACCCCAGTTTCTGTGTCAATCCACCTCATCCTGGGCCTGTATTTCCTGCACTGTTCCTCCAAATGTGATGTCCTTCTCCAAGGACTGTTCTCTTATGGTAATATGCACAAAGTGTGTCAGATAGAGCTTCAAAACCTTTGCTCCAAGAAACATCTTTGTTTCACCCTCTCCAGTACAGACCTGTTAATTTCTTGACAGTCATTGATATGTTCAATATTCTTCTCCAGTACCACAACTCAAAGGTACAAACAGATTCTTCTTCTATCATCCTTAGTCATAGTCCAGCTTTCTGATGCATTGCAAGTAATTGTGAAGATTATGGCTTAAGTCAAGTACACCTAGTCTCTAGACTGATATCATTGCATCATTGCTCCTCAGTACTCTAGATTGGTACCTGATAGAAGATTTACCTTATGCAATTTTTCTTTTTATTTCCTGACTGCTGGTGTTAAGAGTGTTGATTGTGGATGTGAGTAAGCTGTAACTGTTAATAACCTCAATCTCTTCTCCATCCATCATTGTGCTGTCAAATGGCCCAGTGGTAAGAATCTTAGTCTTCTTGATGTTGAGCTTCAATCCATATTGAAGAGTTTAATCCTTTAACTTTTGTAGCAAGCGCTTCAGGCTTGGCTGAGTTTTGGCAAGCAAGGTTGTGTCATCCACATAATATAGGCTGTTAGTGAGTCTTCCTCCAATCCTGATGTCACATTCCTCCTAATAAAGCCCAGCCTCCCAAATGATCTGTTCTACATGTAGATTGAAAAGGTATGGAGACAGGACACATCCCAGATGCACCCCCTTCCTGATTTTTAACTATGCATTGTTTCCCTGCTCTGGTCTGAGGATTGCTTTCTGGTCCAAGTACAGGTTTCACATAAGCACAATCAAGTGTCCTGGGATTCCCATTTTCCTCAAGGTTAAACACAATTTTCTGTATTCCACACAGTGAAATGTCATTGCATAGTCAAAGGAATACAGATATCTATCCCTCTGGTAGTCTTTGCTTTCTGCAAAGATCCATTTAACATTGGCAATAATGTAGTGCCATGGCCTCTTCTAAGCTCAGCTTGTATTTCTGGTAGTTCTCTGTCAATTTACTCTCCCAGTGGTTCCTGGATAATCTTCAGCAGGATTTTACTTGCATGTCATATGAGTTATATTGTACCAAGGACTGTATTTCTTCTAAATTCTACTTGAAAATGGTTCAATACTTCTTTTTTTTTATGCCACGCTTTTCTATATCTTCTAAATCACAGTTAAAAGAAACCAGTTATCACATTCAATAATCTCCTTGAACATCTTCTAAGCTATATACCTAAGTTCATTAGACATTTTCTAAGTAACTGCAGATTTTTGCTGTTACACATCTTACAGGTGGTCGGATGGGACAGCACAACCATGTCCTGTCTTTCTGGTCTCACCCTGTAAAGTAGTAGTAACAACATTACAGTGACAATCCAACACCACCACCAATAGCTACTTTCATTTAACCAGGATATAAGTTTCACAGAGGAAGAACTGCTGCCTATTTTGTTCATGGGTAACTCAGTCTATTTAAAGGTAGCTAGCACATTGGTTTGGTTGTTGTCATGTGCTGTCAATTCTACTATGACTCATAGAAACCCAATGAGCCTCTAAACCTTGCCCTATCCTGAGCCAATTTGACCTTCTCTGACACATCTTACCCTATTGCTACAGTCATTGTGTCAATCCACCTCATCCAGGGTCTTCTCTCCTGTTCTGACCCTCTACTTTCCAAGTATTATGTCCTTCTCCTTCAAGGACTTGTCCCTCCTGACAACATTCCCAAAGTATCTTAGAGAGAGTTTCAAAATCTTTGTTTCCAAGGAGCAACCTTGTTTTACTGTTTTTCAGGACAGACCTATCTGTTCTCTTGGCAGTCCATGTTATGTTCAATAATCTTCTCTAGCACTCCAATGCAAAGATACCAATCCTTCTTCTGTCATCCTTAGTCATTGTCCAGTTCAGATGTACAATCAACCCTCTTGGCACTAGCATTCAGGAAATCAAAAGATGAGTTGCTTTAGGAATCTCTGCTATCAGGGACCTGTTAAAAGTGCTAAAGAGCAACAATGTCAGTCTAGATACTAAAGTGCACCAGATATATGCCATGGTCTTCTAAATTGTTTTTTTTGCATCTGAAAGCACAATGATGTAGCGTATAGAGAACCAGAAATAATCTCCATTGAATGAATAAATCTTTTGTGTCGGTTAATATACTTAGCATTTTCACATATTATCTCATATGTTCCTGCCAATAATCTTCTAAAGCAAATGATATTGCCATTTTCTAGATGCCAGTAAGTGGTAAGAAGCTACATTCCAATAACAAAGGCACATGGTTCAAATCCACCAGCTGTTCCATGAGAGAAGGATAGGAAATCTCCTCTCTCGCAATTTACTATCTCTCAGAACAAACTGGAGGGTCTGCTTTGGGTCAGATTTGACTCAATGGTGTACAACACAGATACTGCCAAACTAACAAGTTACAGTATGCTATTGTTAGCAAACAACTGCCTTAGAAATTGGGAGCATGGGAACAGCCTGAAGGACAGTGCGTGCTGACTCTCTTCTCTATACAGAGAAACACAGTTTGAGGAATAAAAGACACCTGTTGATGATTTTAGTAAGAGGTATTTGACATTTATCCTGAACTTAAGACAATTATTGGGATAATCAGTAGCTAGTATACACAAAATCTGTGTTGACTCTCTTACCTTGGGAAAGAGGACAGCTGGGGACTCAACTATATCCTCTCTAGATTTACTGCTGAGTTGTCTGCTTATCTTTAAGGCAGAAGGGTCAATAATTAATGTCCTCACTCTTCTCTGCTAGTCCTCAATCAATGACTGATGGAAGTTGGTGTGTAAATATTCCTGCTCCCTGGAGTCTTGACTATGACTCTGAAGTCCATGTAATATATTGGTATTGAACGCTTTTCAGAGACACACAACTCTTATTGACTGTCTCACTCCCCTACTAATCATCTCCTTTTTCCTGACATTGCCTCCAAAGTATGGCTTACCTTTGAATTTTTGCTTTAGAAACTACTTCACAGAAATCTCCTCCTGTACCAGTCAGATCTGATTTGACGGTACACACACACAAAATAATTTAAAAAAAACCCCCCCCCCCAAAAAAAAAAGAAACTACTTCACAGAGAACCCAAATTAAGACAGACACAGAACAAGTTTTGTGAACAAGTGTTGAATTGTTGGTTCTAAATGCCTTCTAGTTGACTAAGAATGTCAGCTACTCTATGAAAAATGGATCTGAACTTTGGCATATTCTGCACATTTCTCACCATCCCTGATATCTGATATACTTCAGTAATTGCTACAGTTTAAAGACCTTTAAGAGGCCTGTTATTTGATAAGTAAAAGGCCAATCATGCTTCCTGGTATGTCTTGATCTGGGAGCTCTATTAAAGGAAGGTATGTCTTAATCTGGGAGCTCTATTAAAATCTGTTCATCACATTTGACACACCCATGGCATAGCTTTTTCAGTACCATAGCAATCCACAAATTGCCTCAGTACAGTAAACTGACAGACAAGTGCTGTACTAATTAGAACAAATCCCTCCAGTATAAAACACTGACAAATTAGTGTTGTACCTATGATAGAAAATCCAACATGTAAATAACATGTTATCAAATACAATTGTCACCTGTATAGATGTTGCAGTATGTGCTCCTGGGAGGTTGTCAAATTGTTCCATCTGACATTCACATCTGGTCGGCTGGGATAATGTCCCAGATATGGATATTCAGGTCACTTGAAAGTTTTGTTGAATTTTGGGGGCTAGCGTTTCACTCAAGGCCAGAAAATCCTTTTGTTTTGGTTTTCTTAAAAAAATTGAAAAAATCTGACTTATGGGTATCATCTGGTTCAAATAGGAAGCCCAAGCCAATGTACAGCTTGTTGATCCAAAATGTCTGACTTTAGTTTATAGAGGGAAATTCACCTCATGGGAGATCTGGTCTTTTTTATTGTTTCACACTTATCTGAAAGTTGAATAAAGATGACAGAAAACATTGTTTAAAATTAAGAAAGGAGTGTAACAGGGTTGTATCCTCTCTCCATATCTATTTAGTCTTACTCTGCGCAAATTACTAGAGAATTGGGACTCTATGAAGAGGAACATGGAATCAGGATTGAATGAAGACTCATCAATAAAAGAATAGAGAGAAGACTCATTGTGCAGATGACACATCTTTGCTTGCTGAAAGTGAGGAGAGCTTGAGATGCTTGCCGTATAAGATCAAAGAATAGAGCCTCCATTAAGGATTGCACATCAACATCAAGAAAACAAAAATTCTTACCACCAGACCAATAAGTAACATCAAAATAGATGGAGAAAAGATTGTAGCTGTCAAGTGTGTCATTTTTACTTAAATCTCCAATCAATATCATTGGTACCAGCAATCAGAAGATTAGGAAATATGTTGTACTGGGGAAGTCTGCAGCTGAAGATCTTTCCAAATTATTGAGGAGAAATGTTGTCAGCTTGAGAGCTAAGGTGCACCTGATCTAGACTATGTTTTGTGGGCTTTTTTAAATTACTTGCTATATATCTGAGAGCTGGACAGTGACTAAGGACAACAGGAGACAAAAAATATGTCTTTGAACCGTGGTGTTGTCAAAGAATGATTAATATTCTGTGGACTGCCAAAATAACAAACATGTCCTGCACAAAGTGCAGCCAGGGTGCTCCTTGGTGGCAGGGATAAGCTTTATATTGCATACTTCAGGCATATTGCTAGGAGAGACTACTCCTTGGAGAGGGACATTATGCCTGGGAAGGTGGAGAGTTGGCAAAAGAGAGGAAGACCGTAGTCCTAACACATATAGGATGGCACAGTGACTGTTGCAATAGGGGCTAGTGTGTCAGAAATTGTGAAGATGGCACAGGATAATACAAGGTTTAGCTCTGTTGTTCATGAGGTCATTATGGGTTGTACTTGACACAATAGCCCATAACAACAACAACAATATTCCTACAATCACTGTATTAATTCATCTTTCTGAGGGACATTTTCTCTTTTTCTGAGTCCCCACCTTTTTAATAATGAAGTCTCTTTTAAAAAATATCTCCTTATTTTGGATCTCCCCAGTGATGATTTGTTTTAATCTTTCTTGTTTGAGCCTTTTAAGCCTTTTACAATTTAACCCTTGGTTTTAATCTTTCTGCATTTGAGTGCAAGTTTCAGAGTCTCTTTTGCCATCCATTTTTTTTTTACCCTCTGACTTTGCATTTACCTTTAGCTTTCTTCATCAATGTTATACTTGATGTCATTTCATAATCCATGCCTCAAACCTATTCTTAAAATGGTTTTCACACTCAGGTGGGGTAGAGTCAAGATTTTATTTTGGCTCCTGTAGGCTTGTTTCTTCAGCTTCAATTGTTTCAGTCAATACCTGAACAGATTTTTTTACTGTTGATGTTGAACTTTTTCAACATTTTTTCCACAAATGTATTCAATATGATTTCTGTGTAGTTCATCAGATGAAGTCATACATATAGACTTGTGGGGTTTTTATTTGTGTGTTTTCTTAAAAGACATATTTACAATGAATAAATCATTGATTGTACAAAATTCATTCATTGTTTCTAGCCTCATTTCTCTAAGTCCGCAATTTTTAACTATAAGTCCTTGTTCTTTTCACATTCCAGTTACTAATTATTATTTATGTTTCTTGATTGCATGTTAAATATGTTTCAGACTGCAAAAGTTGGTATAAATCATCAATTTTCTCATCTTTGGCTTTTTTGGTGGTGTATATATTTGTATATAAGTTGCATTAACAGACTGTTTTTATATGGATGGTATCCTATCACCCACAGCATTATATTTGGAATAGATCTTTAAATGGTCTCTTTCACTGCAACTCCATTCTTCCTCAATTTTTTTCATTCCCAGCATAATAGATGACATGATTGGTATTGTTGTCATATGTCGTCAAGTCGCCTGCGACTCATAATGACCCTATGTACAACAACTGAGGAGCCTGCCTGTCCTGAGCCTGTCTCACTGACTCTGACATACCAACCCCCATTGCCCTAGTCATTGCATCAATCCATCTCATCCAGGGTCTTCCTCTCCTGCACTGTCCCTCCACTCTTCCAAGCATAATGTCCTTCTCCAAGAACTAGTCCCTCCAGGCCATATGCCCAAAATATGTGAGACAGAGTTTCAAGATCCTAGCTTCCAAGGAGAAATGTCTTTTCAACATCTCCAAGACAGACCTATTTATTTTCTTGGAGGTTTATGGTATATTCAAGTCTCTCTCTAGCACCACAACTCAAAGGCATAGATTCTTCTTCTGTCATCCTTAGTTATTGTCCAGCTCTCTGACAACTCCAAAGACCATGGCCTGGATCAGGCGCACTTTAATCTCTAGACTGACATCATTGGTTTTCAGTACTCTGGAGAGGTCTCTGATAGGAGATCTTCCTAGTGTAATTTGTCTTTTGATTTCCTGACTGCTGGTGCCATGATTGTTGGTTGCTAAGCTGAGCAAGCTGAAATTGCTAACAACCTCAATTTCGTCTCATTTATCATGGTGCTGCCAATCGGCCCTGTGGTGAGAATCTTTGTCTTTTTGTTGTTAAGCTTCAATCCACAGTCTTTGACCTTTTGCAGCAAGCATTTCAGATCCTCCTCAGTTTCAGCAAACAAGGTTGTGTCATCTGCATAATGTAGGTTCTTGATAAGTCTTCCTCCAATTGTGATGCCATATTTCTCCTCATGGAGCCCAGCCTCCCTGATGATCTGTTCTGAATATAGATTGAAAAGGAATGGAGAAAGGACACATCCCTGACATACATCCTTTCCGATTTTAAAACATACAGTGTTTCCTAGTTCTGTTCTGAGGACTGCTTCCTGGTCTGAGTGTAGGTTTTGGATGAACACAACCAAATATTCTGTAATTCCTAGTCTCCTCTAAGTTAGCCACAATTTGGTGTAATCCACACAGTCAAAGGCCTATGCATAGTCAATGAAGCACAGATAAACATTCCTCTTGTACTCTTGATATTCTTCCAAGTTCCATCTGACATTAGTGATAATGTCTTTGGTGCCACCATCTCTTCTAAATTATTTTTTTTTTTTATTTCTGGTAGTTCTTTCTCTGTCTATATACTGTTCGATTTGTTTTTTTTAATGATCTTCAGCAGGATTTTTCTTATGCATAGCAGTTAATTCTGAAGGCCATGACCTAGATCAGGCAACCCTTAGTTTTGAGACTGAAATTATTCCTTTTCAGTGCTCCAGAGAGATCCCTGGAAGCAGATTTTCCCAATGCAATCAGCTTTTGATTTTCTGGCTGCTGGTACCAAGAGTGTTGATTGTGGAGTTATGCCTCAAAAGTTATATTAAGGGTCATAATTTAGCAGAAATAAGTAACTCAGTTATTCCTCTTTTATAGGGTACTAAATTATCTTTGACATTTGAGGCCTTAAACTTCATAAAGAGACCTTATTTTAGGAGGTACAGGTTGTCCATGTATTGTTTCAATAAATTATTATTTCTTATGAATGTATCATTTTATCATTTTGTCCTCATAAAATTTTAAGATTGTAAAGACTGATATTTTGTTCAAATTCACTTTCACAATATGTAACAAATTGTGACTTTTATTCTTTTCTAAAGACTCTTGACTTGAATGGATTGAAATAAAATTAAACCTAGTTTCTAGATAGATAACACTCTATATTATGAATGCTGCTACCCTGAGCAATCATATAATATTCAGGTTGAGTATAATCTAACCTCTATTAAAATATTTATGTTATCTAAAATATAAATTTATATTTGATATGTTGTTGTTCTTAGGTGCCAGCGAGTACAACATTTAGCGACCCTATAAACAAAAGATCTGAACACTGTTCTATCCTGTGCCTTCCTCACACTTCCTGACACCATGTCAATCCACCCAGTTAAGGGTCTTCCTCTCCTTCTCTGACCCTCCATCTTTCCCCCCATCAAGTTCTTCTCCAAGGAATATCCCCTCCCAGCAACATGTCCAAAGTATGTGAGGCAAAGCCTCATCATTGTTGCCTCTAAAGAGCACTTTGTCTGCACCCTCTCCAAGAAATATCTGTTCATTCTCTTGGCCGTTCAGGGGATGTTCAGGGTTCTTCTCCAATACTACAGCTCAAAGACATCAACTCTTTTTCTGTCATCCTTATTCATCATCCAGCTATCAGATGCATAGCAAGCAATGCATATGAACATGAGTGTGTATGAGTTTTGAAGGGAGACTCATCAATAACCTGCATTATGTAGATACCACAACCTTATTTGCTTAAAGTGAGGAGGACTTGAAGCACTTATTGCAGAGGATCAAGGGATGAAGCCTTCGGTATGGATTGAATCTCAATGTCAAGAAAACAAAGACTCTTGTAACTGGACCAGCTGATAGGTAGTGTCATCACTGATGGAGAAAAGACTGAACAGCTTCATCTTGCCTGAATCCACAGTTAACATCCTTGGTACCAGCAGTCAGGAAATAAGGAGACAGATTGCCCTGTGAAAATCTACAGTTAGGAACTTCTCCAAATTAATGAGGAGAACTGATGTCAGTTTGAGGTCTAAAGTATGTCTGATTGAGACCATGTTCTTTCTGATACCTTGCTATGCATCTGAGAGATGAATGATAAGGATATTTTATATTGTTGTTGTTGTGAAGTGCTGTCGAGTCATAGGCCACTCATAGCATCCTATGAGCAAAAGTTCTGGACACCTTTATAACTTTCGTCCTTTCTCCAGGTTCATAGGGTTTCTGGAGGCAAGCTATTTCAGAAGTGGATGCCACTTCTGCTTCCAAGCTTGTTTTAACTGGGGAGCTCCACCCCACTCTGTCCAACACGGGTAACCATTCTTGCATTTGACTCATCAGTGCCACAGTGTCCAGTTTCACAGCAACCACGAGTTACTTCTGTACAGCAAGTGGACATATGAGGGCTACATAACCTAGAAGAATGTTTCACCAAAAACAATTAATGGCTGGCCCTCGGGACCCTACAGGATTTTAACCTAGTGCCTGGAGCAGGCTTCGCAGGCTCCACCGCACCCTTACTTACCCTTACTCTAAGGGTCAGGGCCGCCCACCCACCTCTGAAGGGCAAAAAAAAAACCAGTCACACACAACAAAAAAGACCCCAGAAACTACCCTTGCCTGATTGCCACCAGGAGGAGCTGCCATGGAGATGCCAGCTATCCCACCAAATTTATATATAAAGATATTTTTTTCATTGATTCCTTATCTATATTTTAAGGTTAATCCCAGAGCATTTTATTGTGCTTATGTGAAACCTATACTTGGACAAGGTGCCAGTCATCAGAACACAGCAAGAAAACATTGCATTGTTCAATATTGGGAAAGGTGTATGCCTTTTCAGCCTATATGTAGAACAGATCATTTGGGAGGCTTGGCTCTATGAGGTGGAGTGAGGCATCAGGATTGGAAGAAGACTCATCAACAATCTGCATTATGCAGATGACACAGCCTTGCTTGCTGAACCTGAGGAGGACCTGAAGCACTTGATGCAGAAGGTTAAGGACTGCAGACTTCAATATGGATTGAAGCTAAACATCAAGAAAACAAAGATTTTATCCACTGGGTCAAGTGGCAGCATCATGATAGAAAGTGAAGAGATTGAGACTGTTAACAGCTGCAGTTTGCTTGTCTCCATGATCAACACTCTTTGTACCAATAGTAAATCAAAAAACAAATTGCACTGAGAAAGTTTCCTGCCTGAAACTTCTCCAGAGTACTGAAGAGCAACGATGTCAGTCTGAAGACTAAGATGTGCCTGATTCAGGACATGGTCTTTGCAATTACCTGCTATGCATCAAAGGGATGGACACAAAATAAGGAAGAATCAAGGCCTTTGAGTTGTGGTGCTTAGAAGAGTATTGAATATATCATGGACAGCTAAGAGGACAAACAGATTCATCTAGGAGAGGATGAAATCCAGCTACTCCTTGGAGACACAAATTATGAAGCTTTATCTGACATACTCTTGCCATATTGCAAGGAGGGACCAGTCCTTGGAGAGGGACATCATGCTTGGGAGGGTGGAGGAACAGTCCAAGAGAGGAAGATCCTCAATGAGATGGATTGACTCAGTGACTAGGGTAATGGGGGTAGGTGTGTCAGAGACAATAAGGTTGGTTAAGGATAGAGCAAGGTTCAGAGATGTTGTACATAAGGTCACTATGAGTTGCAAGTGATTCAACAGCACTAACAACATTGCATATTAGTAGTAGCTCTGAATGGCATATTTGAATTAAATATTATAAAGTTGATGCTTGTTTTCTTCCATTTCGTTCTGACTCATGGCACTATCATATGCAGCAGAGTGAAAAATTCCCTGTCCTGTGTAGTCTTCATGATCTTTGGTATGCTTAAGTCCATTGATGCAGTACTGATCATTTTTAATATCTTCAACCTAAGGGACTTATCTTCTAGCACTGTACTGGGAAATATTGTCATGTTACCCATATGATTTTTATTGGATAATTTTTAGAAGTAGATTATCAAGGCTTTCTTTGTTGTTATTGTTGCTGTTGTTTTTGTTTTGTTTTGTTTTGTTTTAATCTGTAATGTTCACTGAAACCTGTTCAGCTTGGGTGACATTTCTGTTTTTTCAAATGCTTGTGGCATAGTTTCCAGTAATATAACAACACACAAGTCACCACATGGAACAAACTGGCAGGTGCATGATCACATACTTACTATACTGTATAGCAATAATGTTGAGATGCCAATCGTGTATTCTGGAGTCTTTCATGGCCACATTAGCCTTAATTACTAGTAATCCCAACATTTCAAATGACAATACGATCAGGATCTTTTAGCTTTTAAATCCTCCAAAGTCTCATTCTCTAAAGAAAAGTCTTATGCTAAAATTCCACTTTTAAAGGTTCTCTCATAAGACTATTATTATTCTGATTGTACCAATGAGAAAACAGATTTAAAAACTTGAATAATATGTCATATCTAAAGAGCTCATAAGTGTGAAGACTCAAAGTCAAATGTGATAGATTTTATACTGTTTTCTTATTTATTATTTTAAAACATCATAATCTAGTGACAGAGGAAATGATATTTTTACTAATGTTGTGTCGTCGAGTAGAGTATGACTCATAGCAACCTTATGGATCATAGATCTGAACACGGTCCTATCCTGTGCAACCTCACAGTTTCTCACACACTCAAGCTCATTGCTGCAATCACAGTGTCAATCCACCTAGTTGAGGATCTTCCTTTCCTTCACCGCCTCTCCACTCTTCTAAGAGGGATGTTCTTTTCTAAGGAATAGCCACTCCTAGCAACATGGCAAAGTATGTGAGATGAAGCTTTTTCATCTTTGCCTCCAAGCAGCAAGCTGAAGGCACCTTCTCTAAGACTTCTGTTCTCTTAGAAGTTCATGAGATCTTCAGCACTTTTCTCCAACACTAAAGTTAAAAGGCATCAATTCATCTTCTGTCATCCTTAGTCATTGTCCAGCTCTCAGATGCACAGCAAGTGATTGAAAAGACTATGGCCTGAATCAGACACACCTTAGTTCTCAAGCTGACATCATTGTTCCTCAACTAATTTGGAGAGACCCTTCACTGCCTACTTTCTCAGTGCAATACATCTCCCGATATCGTGACTACTGGTATTAATGTACTGGTTGTGGATCCAGGTAAGATGATGTCGTTGACAGTTTTAATCTTTTCTCCATGAATCATAAGGTTGCCAATCTGTCCGGTGGCAAGGATTTTTGTTTTCTTGGTGTTGAGATGCAATCCATATTGAAGGCTAAAATATTTAACCTTCTTCAGCAAGTGCTTCGAGTCTTCCTCACTTTCAGCAAGCAAAATTGGGTCATCTGCATAACTAAGGTTATTGATGAGCCTTCCATTGATGCTGATGTCACATTTCTCTTCATAGAGTAAGCTTCTCAAATAATTAGCTCTGCATACGGATTAAATAGGATGGGAAAAGGATACATCTCTAATAGCCACCTTTCTTAATGTTAAAACATATTGTGTTTCCTTGCACAACAGCCACTTGGTCTATATATAGCTCCCACAGGGGCATAACTAAGTGTTCTAGGAGTCCCATTCTTTAAGCATTAGGCATAATTTGTTATGATGCACACAGTCAGATACCTTTGCTTAGTCAATATAACTCAAAGAAGACGTTCGTCTGGTATTCTTTGTTTTCAGCCATATTTCTAGCTATACTTACACACACACACACACACACACACACACACACACACCCCCCATCAAAAAGCATCTAAAACAAAACTCATTGCTGTTGAGTCCATTCTGACCCAAATCAATACTCCATTGAGTTCCAGAGCTGTACATCACAACGGGAAACTGCCTATCTCTCACCTGTGGAACTGCTGATGGTTTAGAATTGTCAGAGACCTGCAGCCTTTAGGTTAGCAGCATAATAGTAAAGTAAAATCTGTGTACAATGTTGAGACCTCTAACAACCACACACTTTTATCTCTGATCCAATGCATCAACTATCTCTAACTACCTCACTTCTTTCTTCCAAGATGGTTTGTCCACAGCCATTCCTGATACCATGACCTCATGTTGTTGTTGCTGTTGTTATGTGCCGTCGAGTCATTTGCGACTCATAGCGACCCTATGCACAACAGCCCTAAACCCTGCTCTATCCTGCGCCAACCGCACACCGCCTCTG
>NW_006399860.1:4292166-4301782 GCF_000299155.1 Elephantulus edwardii | reverse complement strand
CCCTGGCGTACACCCTTCCCAATTTTGAACCATGCAGTGTTACCCTGCTCTGTTCTGACTACTGCCTCTTGGTCCAAGTATAGGTTTCGCATCAGCACAATTAAATGTTCTGGGATTCCCATTCCTAGACTGGGATATTTCCTGTTCTGACTAGCCTAGGACATTTACTATTCCTATTCTGTTTGTCTTTGTGTGTGTGTTTGTGTGTATACACACAAACACATACATATACACATATATATATATACATATATATATACACATATATATATACATATATATACACATATATATACATATATAATTTCTATTAATCATCTTTCTATCATCTACTTATTCGCCTTTGTCTTCTTAATCTTCTTACATTATTATTAGGTCAGTTTTAATGACATAACTCATTAATGAATCCTTCAGTTAATATTCAGCAAAACAATATACATCAAATTACTTTTAGATCTGGGAAATATCTGAGGAAAAGCTAAAATGAGTCTGATTTTGCTGGCATTTTGAATGGCACATTCATTGATTTTCATTGTTCTAGGTCTATTAAGATAGATCATTCTGCTGATTAACCCCCGAGAAAATTTTAAATTAATTTAAGAACCAGAATAACTATCCCTATAAGTTTTCAAATGCAATTTTCTCACCTGTCTAATTATTTTCCTATCATGATTATGAGGTTAAAACATCATAAGTCTTAGTTCATTTTACTACTTCTGCCATTATGCCTCTCTAAAACATACCTAATGACTATTTTACTAAATAAAATATAGTAAAAGAATTTGCCTCATCAATAGTTCAGAGAAATTCATAGAATGGAAAATTAATTTTTCCAGAAATAATAAGCTCTATTTCCATTTATTGGAAAATAAATTGGATTTATAAATCCAATAAACAGGTCAAACCAGTTGACAAAATGATACAACAATTGTTCTATATTTCTAACATGAAAGACATGTTGAACTTTATGGGAAATTGTAAATGTTGAATAAAATTTAATTTATAAATTTCATGTAATAATTTTTTTCAAAATAAGGATTAAACACAAATAGCCACAAATAAATCTACTTAAGGAAAGAAGTTCATAGAAGGTAGTTAATCACATATTTGTTGCTTGTTAAGAACTCAGCAAAAGTCTGAAAATAAGAATTTGAACTCCAGTGTCAGAAAAACAAAGTAGACAGGGGTTAAATATTAGAAACCATTTTTTCCAAATTTGAAAAATCTGAGACTGTTCTTCTCTTTTCGTTTTCTCATGTCAGTTCTTTGCACACTTCATTAAAATACTTTTCTTTTCCCTTTGAAATCTCTTATTCAGCTCTCTCACTTTGCATTCCTTTCCCATGTTTTGGCTCCTTTTCATTCTGATTAAAGCTCAAGAGTCTCTTTTGAAATCAATTTTGGCCTTACATTTCACCTCTGTCTTTGTCATGTTATGCTTCCTTCATGGATGATGTCCTTGATGTCATCCAACAACTCACCTTGGTTTGGGACATTAGTGTTCAGTTCATCAAATCTATTCTTAGCATATTTTTAAATGCAGATGGGATAGATTCAAGGTCATATTTTGGTTCTTGTAGACTTGTTTTAATCATATTCCACTTCAATTTGAATTTGCACATGACCAGTTGAAGGCCTTTTTCACAGTCAGCATCCAGTCAGGTTTTGCCTGTAGTTATTGAACTTCTTTAACTATTCTTTTGACAGATGTAGTCAATCTGATTCCGTTGTAGTCCACCAGGTTAGGTCCATGTTTCTAGTTCCTGGAGTGTTGTGGTGTTTTTTTTTTAAATAGTATTTGCAATGAATAAATAATTGATTTTACAAAATTCCATCATTTCATCTCCTGTCTCATTTCTGTCAGTCTGTTTTTCCCAATTATTATTCCTTCTTCTTTCTTTCCAATTTTTTGTATTACAGTCACCAGATATTTAAACCATGCAGTTTCCCCTGCTCTGTTCACACAACAGCCTCCTGATTCAGGTATAGGTTCCTCATGAACACAGTCAAGTGTTCTGGGATTCCCATTCTTCTCAATGCTAGCCACTTGTCATGATCCACACAGTCAAATGCTTTTGTCTAGTCAATGAAGCACACATAGACATTCTTCTGGTATTCTTAACTTTTAGCCAGGATTCATCTGACATCAGCAACTATATCCCTGGTGCCACAGTCTCTTCTTTATTCTGCTTGAACTTCTGGTAGTTCCCTATCTATGTACTGTTCTAGCCACTTTTTAATGATCTTCAGCAGTATTTTGCTTGTATGATATATTAATGGTATTTGTTCAATAGTTTTGACATTCAGTTGGATCACCTTTTCCGGCATAAACTAGTGAGTGCATCCAAGGTTGCATCTGTTAATTTTAACAAGTCAATTGATATCCCCTTGATTCCTGGGGCCTTATTTTTGCTAATACATTCAGTGCAGCTTCTACTTACTCCTTCTTTACCATAGGCTCCTATTAATATGGTACTTCCTGAAATTTTTCAGTGTAAATCAAATCTTTCTGGTACAGTAACTCTGTGTATTCCCTTCATTTCCTTTTAATCCTTTCTTGTTTATTCCACATATTGCCCATAGCATCTTTCAATATTGTGACACAAGACTTTAATTTTGTTGTTTAGTTCTTTCACCTTGAGAAATGCAGAATGTGTTCTTCCCATATTTATTTTCCAATTCCAGCTCTCTTCACATTCCATTGTAATACTTTGCTATGTCCTACCAAGCTGACCTTTGACATTTTCTGTTCAGTTACTTCACATCAACATGCTTTCCATCTGTTTTGGCTTTTCGACATACCAGAGGAATCTTTAGTCTTTTCTGGAAGATTCTTAACCACTGGACAGATAGGCTATGTCATGATGGATGGAGAGGAGATTGAAACTGTCAACAACTTCATCCTGCTTGGACCCACAAATATCAACTGTTGTTCCATAAATTCCCAGGGTCTTATTTTTGAACCATCAGTCAGGAGATAAGGAGACACATTGTACTGGGAAAATCCACACTTAGGAACCTCTCCAAAATATTGAGGGGTAATGCTGTCAGTTTGAGGACTAAGGTACATCTGATTCAGGCCATAGTCTTTCTGATTACTGCTATATATCTGAGAGCTTGACAATGAATAAGGATAACAGAAAAAGAATTGACACCTTTAAATTGTGGTGTTGAAGAAGAGCACTAAATATCCCATGGACGGCCAAGAAAACAAAAGATACGTCTTGGAGAGGGTGAAGATGGAGTGATCTTTTGAGGCAAGAATGATGAGGCTTTTTATCACACATTTTGGGCATGTTGCTAGGAGGGATTATTCCTTGGAGAGGGACATGATGCTGGGAAGGGTGGAGGGTTGGCAAAGGAGAAGACCCTCAATCAGGTGTATTAACACTGACTGCTGCAATGGGCTCTTGTGTCAGGAAGTGTGAGGATGGTGCAGGATAGAACTGGGTTCAGGTCTTTTGTTCATAGGTTCGCTATGAGTTGTACTCAACTCAATGTCACCTAACAACAATAACAACATCAGATATTATTAATGCATTGTGTTTACAAGTTAGATAAATTTCATACTACAAAAGTTGGCAGATGTCATCAATTTTTTTAATCTTACCTTTAGTGGTTTGTACATGCATTTGAGTAATAGTTTTATTACCATGTTTTTCTTGTGTGAATATATGTGATATTCTGTCATTCATAGAATTATACTTCAGAATATACTTTGTAATATTTATTTAAACTATGAAAACAGCACTATTCTCCTTCAAAGTGTCATTCTTACCATAACAAACCAAATGATGGTTTGATTTGTAGTGTAAAAACTGGTCCATCTCAAATCACTAATGCCTAGGAAATCAATTTTTATATGTTTCTTTATACTTTTATAACAACTGATTTTCCTGGATTCATAATTTGTATATTCCATGTTCCAACTATTAATGGATGTCCATTGCTTTTTCTCTTCATTTTTTTAGTGTCTTCCAATCCCAAGGGCTCTACTTCTGGTACTGTAGCTAACAATGTTTTCCTGCTATTCATAGAAATTTTGAAGGTCTGTTATTTCATAAATAAATGATGAATTCTCCTCCTTAGTCTATCTTTTTCTGGAAGCTCTACTGAAGCCTGTCCATCATAGATGACCTGACGATATCAAGAATATCACTAGTGATGATGGATTGATCTGCACCAAAGGGAGCAAATTAAAGAATGATGTTTATTAGTGTTTTATCTGCTATACAGTGTCATTGACTATGTCAATCCAAACACATTATAGATAATATTGAGATGAATGAAGATTCCAGAATACATAATTTTGCTCATGGAAAACATATACCTAGACCAAGAATCTGTTGCTTGAACAGAAAAAAAAGGAACACTGTATGGTTTAAAATCATGAAAGGTATTCAACAGGGTTGTCTTGGGAAAGTTTCTTCTCAAGGACTCTACCACAGTAGGGCAAAATGATGGTGTTACTTTAAAAACTAAGGTGTGTTTCTTTTAGGCCATCCTTTTTTTTCCAATCATTTGCTATATATCTGAGAGCAATACAATGAATAAGAATGACAAAGGAAGAATTGATGCCTTTTAGATCTGGTGTTGGAGGAAAATACTGGATGTCCCATAGACCACCAAAAAAAGCAAGTCTGTCTTGGAGGAATTATAATCAGAATGTTCCTTATGGACAATGGTGATGAAACTTCATCTCATATACTTTGGATATGTTGTCTGGAGTGACCATTCATCATGCTTGGAAAAGTGGAGGGTCAGAGAAAGAGAGGAAATCTTTCAATACAATGGACTGACATAGTAAGAGTAACAAGGGGCTAGAGTGTATCAGAGAGTGAAGATCGAGCCAGATAGGCCTAACTCTTGCATCTGTTATTCCTGGGGTTTATTGAATTTTAACCTAATAACAAGAAGAGTCCTATTGGACAAACAACATACAGAACTATAAAATAAATACATTTTTGTTGTTTGATGCCACAAGTATATGTGTTGAAATCCTTCTTGGGTGATAACTAAATTACTTCAAGTGTTTTTTCACCTCATAGTACTCGTATTTTCGTGATCCATTATGAAATATACAAAGACATTAACTTCTGGTAGAATTTTTGCACCTATATTTCTTGTTTGTCTATCATATATCTTCAGAATAGTTCATATGGGAGATGCAGTTCATTTAACAGAATAATGACAAAGGAGCCAATCTGTTGTCATTAATCAGTGTTTTACCCACAGCAAAATTTCCTTCCCTCTTTTCCCGATGTCCCATTGTTGTTGTGTTGAAATTGTCTCATGGCTGACCCTTCAGTGGGTTTTTAGGAGGCTCTAAATTGCGTGAGAGATTGCCCATTTTTCTCCTATAGAGCCACTAGTGGATTGGAAATTACAGAGCAGTACGACCTTTGGTTTACCAGTGCAACTCCTTGTGAGTTACGGTACTGGAACTCTTAAATCAACAAAAGTAGATATGAATTGTTAAGTTTTAACCTAAGAGCCACTAGAAAGCTAACTAAAGCATAAAAGGCACTAACAGAAGGCTAACAGAAGAAGTCCTTTTTAAATAACAGATCTAGTTTGTAAACGTCTTTGGAAATAGCTCACAGACCACAGGGTAGGTGGACATTCTGAAAGTCCTTGCTCCACTATATATGTAGTAAATCTTCAGTGCCTCATTTCCCTCCAGCTGCTATCTTGAAACATATAGCACTAATATGAAGTACAGAATTCTTTGAAAGTCATAATTTCAACTATCACCTACCTCTGTCTGTAATGTTAAGCCAGTTACTACTTAGGTTCAGAGACTATTGACAGTAAACAGACTTATTAGATAAGTTTGGACCTTTTCCTTTCCTTTGTCCTTTTGAGAACACTGGCAATTAGTCCTAAAGACTTTGGGTTAGGGCCAACCACAATACAGTGCCTCCCTGGTAGTTAGAATCCACCGGTGGCTGCATGAAAGAATTATGGGCAGTCTCCTCCCATATGATTTACAGTATCCAAAAATCTCTTTGGAGGGTTAGTTATGAGTTAGTCTGACTAGATGGGAGTATTCTTTTTATATGTCTTTGTTAAGTTTATTACTTTTCACAGAATTTTGTGATTTTATTTTTTAAAGGAAAAAATTTCAGTTGGTGCATTTCAAATTCCTCTTACAAACTATTTAAATATTTAATTAGTGATTGTTAATCAGCACTGTGGCTATTGTTCTTGATATGATGGTGTAAGAATTTTTGGCCTCAAAAGATGTACACTATGTTTGCTGCTTCTTTTTAAATTGGCTGATTGTAAGATTCTCCTCTTCTATTGCTAAACATGCTCAGCTAAAACCTAGAAGGATGGTAAAATAGACCAATCTGATTACACATTTTTCCCACCCTATTTCATGTTTCCATCAGTCATTCATTTACTCTATAGTAGCAAACTGAAAGGGTGGCATCCAAGGCCTGTGCAATGGCTTGGGAATTCAAAATCACCTTGAGAATAGATTTGAAGCATTGAACACCAGTGATTGAAGACCAGATGAGTGTGAGATGACATCAATTATATCATCCATGAAGAGAGTAAAAGGTCATTACAAAGACAGAAGAGGGAAAAAAACCCAACATGGATGTTAGAAGAGACTCTGGAAATTGCAGTAGGGTGTTGAAAAGCAAAAACTAAGAGAAAACATGCTGAAATAACTAACCTGAACAGAATATTTCAAAGTGCAGCTTGAGATAACGAAGAAAAGTATTACAATAGAATGTGCAGAGCGCTAGAATTGGAGCTAGAATTAAAAAGAAGAACTCACTCTGCATTTCTCAAGTCGAGAGAATGGAAAAACATCTTTAAGCATTAATTCACAGTATTGAAAGATGCCATGATCAAGAAATTGAACAACCCAGAAAGCACCAAAAGAAGATGGAGGGAATACAGAGAATCAGTGTACCAAAAATTACTGACTAACATGGAAAATCTCAGGATGTTCCATATGAGCAGGAGTCACTGGTAATGAAGGCGGAGGTTGAAGCTGCACTGTAGGCATTGGCCAAGAAAGGCCCCAGCAATTGATGGGATACCAGTTGACTTTTTCAATTAACAGACACCTTCCTGGATGTGCTCACCAGTTTACACCATGAAATTTAGGCCACAGCTGTCTGGTCAATAATTGGAAGAGGCTCATATATTTTCATTCCCCCAAAAAGTGATCCAACAGAATGTGGACATTATCAAACAATATCATTAATAACACATGCAAGCAAAATAGTGCTGACAATCATTAAAAAATGGCTAGAACAGTACATAGATAGTGAACTGCTGGAAGTCCAAGCAGGATTTAAAAGGCACCATGGCTCTGGGGATATAATTTCTGATGTCAGATGGATTCTTGCTGAAAGTAAAGAATACCAGAAGAATATCTATTTATACTTTATTGATTGTGAAAAGGCATTGACACTGTGGATCATAACAAATTATAGCAAGCATTGAGAAGAATGGGAATCCCAGCACACTTATTTGATCTCATGAGAAACGTATACTTAGACCAAGAGGCTATTGTATCAACAAAGCAAGGGAACACTCTGGGGTTTAAAATTAAGAAGGAAGTGCATCAACGTTGTCTGTTCAGTCTATATGCTGACCAGATTGTTCAAGAAGCTGGACTCTGAAGAAGAATGCGACATCAAGATCAGAAGAAAACTCATCAATAGCCTGCATTGTGCAGATGACACAACCTTGCTTGCTGAAAGTCAAAAGGACTTGAAGCACTTTTGCGTAAGGTCAAAGAATAGAGCCTTCAATATGGATTGTATGACAACATCAAGACAACTAAAATCTTACCACTGGCCTATGGGTAACATCATGATAGAATGAAAAAAAAAAATTGAAACTGTTAACAACTTCATCTTACTTGGATCCACAATTAACACTGTTGGTATCAGCAATCAGGAAATCAAGAGACATGTTACATTGAGAAAGTCTGCATAGGGACCTCTCCAAATTATTAAGGAGTGATGATTTCAATTTGAGGACTAAAGTGTGTCTGATTCAGGCCATGGTCTTTCTGATCACTTGCTATGCATCTGAGAGCTGGACAATGAATAAAGATGACAGAAGAAGAATTAATTCCTTTGAGCTTTGGTGTTGGAGAAGAGAGCTGAATATCCCATGGATTATAAAAAAACCAAACAAATATTTCTTATTGAAAGTACTCTTTGGAGGCAAAGATGATGAGGCTTCTCCTCACATACTTCAGGTATGTTTCTAGGATAGGCTATTCCTTGGAGAGGGACATAATGCTTGGAAAGACAGAGGGTTGGCAAAGGAGAGAAAGACCCTCAACATGATGGACTGACATAGTAACTGCCTCAATGGACTTTATTGTGTCTGAAAGTGTGAGGATGGTGCAGAACAAGACAAGGTTTAGATCTGTTGTTCACAGAGTTGCTGCTCTGGGTCATACGTGACTCAACAGCACCTAAAACCAACAATGTTTCATGTTCCCAACCAGCCATTCATTTATTCTATGGCCACAAACTAAGAGGTTGCAAACTGCACATTGGCTTAATTAAGGATATCTCTACTGAAGACACTTTAGCCTTTCCTTTATTTCTACTTCACATTCAGCTATCGTGTTGACATTTCTAACAGATTCAAAGAAAAGAGAGAAAAGGGAAAATGCACACATTAGTTCTCCTAAAAAGGTTTCTCAGTAAAATTTACCCTGATTCTCCTATACATTTTAATGGCAAGAATATAATAATATCCTTAGATATGAATTGGACATAACGTGATGGCAATGGGTTTGAGTTTCAAGTGATGCAGCAACTTCTTTGTTGTTGTTGTTGTTGTCAAGATAAAACACTGTCACTACAGCATCAAGGCTCCAAGAAAATACCGCACACTGCCACATTAGCATTTTTTCAATTGTCTTTTACTCAAAGGTATGTTATGTCAGTAGTAAATTACAATGTGTATATAAAATAATACATAGAGATAATGCTAGAATTGCTGACAAATTATTGTTCATTGATAGACTTGCTGATCGCTGTTGGTATAGATTTAGTGTAGGTTGATTGGGAGAACGACATTACTTCTCCAATCTTTAGTCTATAAAAAAGAACATTTCTGAATTATGATTTGGAGGTGACAATAATTTAGAGTAAGAAATTGGACTCTCACTTCTGCAATTGGTTCTCTGCTTGAGAAGCTTCTAGGATCTTTTCATTTAGCTTTTTCATTTAAAAGAGAAATGTTATATTTTATGAACATTTCTTTTTTTTCCCTTATGATATTTTCTTGTTTTCACAGAAGTTGCTTAGTTAGGATGTGTCAGAAAGGGACATTCTAGTCATACATGTAATTAATAAGCAATTTTTCCCTCTCCTTACATGTTGTCCAGAGGAAGACACATGCAGAGAATAGGAAACTGCACAGTTAGTCCTCCTTTGACTTAACCTTAGTATAAACCTTAGATTTTTGTAATACTTACTATAATCCCTACAAAGACAGAAGAGGGGAAAAAAGACCAAAATGGATGTCAGAAGAAACTCTGAAGATTGCACTGGAACGTAGAGAAGCCAAAGCACAAGGAAGAATCCAAGACACTAAAGAGGTGAACAGAAGATTCCAAAAGGCA
>NW_006399860.1:4266048-4290376 GCF_000299155.1 Elephantulus edwardii | reverse complement strand
AATTGTTAAAAGTATAAAATAAAATACACTAAGCAAAAATATCCCCAAAACTTAATCCCTTCGCATGCAATTTACAATCTCAGAAACTCAATGGAGTGTCGATCGTGAACTGGTTTCAGCTTGATGGAAATGAGTGAGTGGTGTAAATTATAAGTTCTCATGGTCTAATTTATAATTTACTGGTCAGCTAAGCAAAAGGCCAGTTTCTTAAACCCACAAGCTGCTCTGTGGGGGAAAGACGAGCAGACTCTTCTTGTTAAAATTACACCATTGGAAGCTCAATGGAGGGTAACTATGAGAGGGATTTAAATCAGCAGCAGCTGGTGTTTGATGCCATTAAGTTAACTATGGCTTGTATTAGAAAGTAGACGTACACTAGAAAAACTAATAAAAGCAAACACTGTTTCTTAGATAGTATCAGTAAATTGTAAATATCTAGCTAGACTAGTCAAGGTGTAGAAAAGAGGGATGATACAAACTACTTTTACAACAAATGAAACTGGGAACTTGATTTCAAATCCTATAGGTAATGAGTGGTAAGAAACTATGCTGCAATCCCAAAGGTACATGGTTCAAATCTACCAGCTGCTTCATGAAAGAAATATGGGCAATCTCTTCTCATATGATTAAGTGCCTCTGAAAACCCACTACAGGGTCAGCTATGGGACAGTTTTGACATGACACAACAAGATAATGAGTGAATTATCATGGCTTACTTGATAAAGAGTGGCACTGACAACTCTATAGCAGGTGGTTCGAATCCACTAGCTTCTCCCTGGGAAACAGATAAATAATCTCCTTTACTGTGATTTTTAGCCTCTGAAAACTCACTTGATGGTCAACTATGAATTGGTTCTGACTCAGTGGGAAATTCTATAAAAGTTATCTCAATAAATTCAATAATATATAAAAGAGACAAATTATTTGAAATACAAAAATTAACAAAACTGACCCATTAAGAAGTATCACTGTTAGGTGTTGTTCAGTCAACTACATCTCATAGTGACCCTACAAACAAACAACAGATCTGAACCTTGCTCTAGCCAGCATTATCTCCCCATCTCTGATATGTTCAAGCCTGTTATGATAACCACTGTGTTACAATCACCGTGTCAATCCATCTTGCTGAGGATTTTCCTCTCTTTTTCTGACCCTCCATTTTCTCAGTATGATGTCTATTTCCAATAACTCGTCACTCCTGACAGCATGTCTAAAGTATATGAGATGAATTTTCATAATCCTTTTCCCTGAGGAGCACCCTGATTAAACTTCCTCCAAAACAGACTTGTTTGTTTTTCTTACAGTTCATGGGATATTCAGAGATGGTGTGGCTAGAGCCACCAGAAAAGATGGCAGTCTTCTCCCATTAAGATTTACAACCTTTGGTAATGACATGTCAGATAAGTGACTTATATCTAGAATTTACAGAATACTCGAGCACCACAAGATAAAGGTAAATAACTAAATTGAAAAATGGGCACAGGCTATGGGCAGACACTCCACCAAAGAAGACATTCAGATGGCCAACAAATACATGAAGAAATGTTAAAAATCCCTAGCTCTAAGAGAGATGTAAATCAAAACAACTATGAGATATCATCTCACCCCAGTAAGAAAAGTAAAATTTAACAGAGCAGCAAGCAACAAATGCTGGCGAGGTTGAGGAGAAATTGGAACCCTTATTCACTGTTGGTGAGAGTGTAAAATGGTGCAGCAACTATGGAAGGCTGTACGGGCTCTCTCAAAAAGTTACAAATAGAAATACCATTTGACCCAGAAATTCCTCTACTGGGAATATACCCTAAAGAAACCATAATTGCCACCTAGGTAGATATATGCAAACCCATGTTTATCATGGCTTTGTTCACAATAGCAAAGACTTGGAAACAGCCTAAGTGACCATCAACAAACGAATGGATTGAGAAGCTCTGGTATATTCACACAATGGAATACTATGCTGCATTGAAAAAGAAGGAACTTGGGCAATATTAGTCAATGGATGACCCTGGAGGACATTATGCTGAGTAGAATATCAGTCACAAAAGGACAAATAGTGCATAGTGCCACTGGTGTAGAACGGGTCTGACATCAAGTTTGGGGTGAAACTGAGAAAAATTGGATAAATTATGTATACTGCACTGAAACAGATGAGGGACAGAACAGTTTAAAAGCTATGTATGTTTGGGTATTACAGTCATAACAAGAGTCCAGAATGAGTGTTGTATAGTGGCGTGTACTTGGGGTGGGGTTGGGGGAGATTGTATACCAATGAAAGACTTTTACTTTTCAAAGAGAAGAGCAATCTGGGGGGAGGGGTGGGCAAGGAGAAAAGTGCAACAATGAATGAATCCAAAATCTCTAAACGTTCATTAAAATGAATAAAATTAATTTTTTAAAAAGATTTACAATCTTACAAACCCAGTGATTGATTATGAGTTGAGATAGACTCAATGGTAGTGAGTGAGCAAGATGACTTTAAAACTTTAGTTAGTTTGTATTTTAATCTAGCGAGTTCTGATGGCTTGTTATCTGCAACTCAAAGCTGACCCTCTAGCAGGTTTTTAGAGGCAGTAATTAATTGTATGGGAGGAGAATGTTCATCCCTTTCATGGAGCAGCTAGTGGATTAAAATCAAGTGCCTTTGGATTGCAACACAGCTTCTTACCACTAGGCCACTAGAGCTCCCAATGGTACATGGTTTGAATTAACCAGCTGCTCCCTGGGATAAAAATGGATTATCTCCTCCTGTGCAATTTACTGCCTTTGAAAACCTGCTAGACAGCTAGCTACTAGTTGGTTGTGATTCAGCGATCTCAACAAAAAACATTTTTATACAGTCTTTACAAAAATCTATTATATGAATTGGGAATCTGGCTCAGTTCCATTTGCATGGTGTCCTGGGTGCACCTTCTTTACATTCCAGTGATCTCAAGGTACTGATGGAATAGTTAATAGCCTATGTCATTTTACCTTAGTGTCTACTCTGGGCTTTGAGACTTGGAAAAATCATCTATGCAATTCTGTTCTATTCACAAAGCCCAACATAGAAGTCATAATGTACTGAGTATATTGATCCTTGTAAATTCCCTATGTTTTCTTGATGTTAGCTTTATTTTCTAGAAATGAGAACAATGGTTTCCAACTCACATGACTTTTGGGGCTTAAGTGGGATAAAATTATATAACATACTTCCAGACACATGGAGAGTTCTTAGTTTAGCTGCAGCAAAGGTTTCAGTGAAAATAAAGACGATTCTTATAATTGACTGGTAACTTTTTTTGTTAGCCAACTGTCTGTTATTTAGTCCACCACGAGAAAAATACCACAAAGCTATAGTTATCTTCGGATGATCGCACTATCTTCTCTCTGCTAGAGGACTTACAAACTAAATAAATTACAGCCCAAATGCTGAGTTTCTAGATATTTAAACAAGATCAAGCTTTTTTCTTTTCTTTTTTTCTGCCGCTCTCTCTTTTTGTCTCATGCAAGTAGTGAACTCTGGTGGCCTAGTGGCAAAAAGCTGTGCTCCAATCAAGACCACCAGTTGCTCTGTGGGAAAAGGCTGGGTAATCTCCTCCCATGAAATTAATTTCCTCTGAAAACCCACCAGAGGGTCAGCTATGGATCAGTTCCAACTCTATAGTACACAACAACAGTGGCATAGTGCATTAGATGTTGTGCTACTAACCAATAGATCAGCAGTTCAAATCCACTAGCTAAGAAAGATGGATAGTCTACTTTGGTGAAGGTGTACAGCTTTGGAAACTGGATGGAGGGTCACATAAGTGGTTGCTAGATGAAGGGTCACATAAGTGGTTGTTACTTTAACATCAGAAGTGATTTTATATGTAAATATTCATCATGTGAGACTTTGGCTTGTGTTATCACTTATTTTCCTTCTCTAAATAGAATTCTCATCACATAAAATGAGAACTGAGAAAGAGAGAATAAGTAATGTATATTGCATTGAAACAGATAAGGCAAGAACTGTTTAAAAGGAATATATGGTTAGGTATTATTGTCATTAAAGGGGTCCAGAATGAAGGCTGCACACTGGAGTGGACTTGAGGGAAGGGATTGTATAACAATGAAAAATTGTTCTTTTACTTTTCAAAGAGAAAAGTGAAGTGGTGGGGAGGCGTAGGCACGGAGAAAAGTGCAACAATGAATGAATGGAAACTCTAAGTCTCTGTAAACTTCCATTAAAATGAATAAAAAAAAATTAAAAAATGAGAACTGATATTGTGCCTGGTGGAGTCTTGTGGACATATAAGATTCTGGATAAAACTGAAGGCAGATGAAACCTATTGTCAAGTTCTCTATTTAATTTTTATAACCCCTTCTCTTTCTTTCAGAGTTCCTTCTAAGCACCTTTAGGAACATAAAGGCTCTGTAGTGAGATGTTTTGAAATAGTTTCTTATCCTCTTTTAAGTCTTTTGTTGATAATCAGGAAATGTGACTAATAAATGATGCATCTGAAGGTTGTGAGTTTGGCCTCATAAATTGTGCCTCAAGTACTTGGCACAAAGTGGGGATTCAAAAAGCAATCATTATTATTCACGTTGCCACCTGACTCTACTGGATTTATACAAACCAAATCAAACCCACCAAATGTACCGTCAGTTCTGATCCTCGAGTCAGTGTCTGAGATCGTGGATGCTTACAGGGGACTGCTCATATTTCTGTCCAGGAGAGTGACCTTTCAGGTAGCAGCACTAATGCAAGCCATTCCTGTTTATATGGTTTGACTTTTATTGAAGAACATGTATACACACACACATATATAACTAAACGGCCTATACTGAAACAAACTCTCAAAAGACACTTCTATCAAGACAATTGGGGTTTTGAGGCTGTATAGCTTAACTGAAAGAGATTGTCTTTGTTTCTCCTGTAGAACCACTGGTGGATTAGAACTGCCAGATATGAGAATCCTTTTGGATAAAAGTGCAGCACATTACAGACGACCACAGTATCAGAGTTCCTTACAGAAACAAACATTGTTGTTGTTGTTGTTGTTGTTATGTGCCGTCGAGTCGTTTCCGACTCATAGCGACCCTACGCACAACAGCCCTAAACCCTGCTCTATCCTGCGCCAACTGCACACCGCCTCTGACACACCCATCCTGGTTACCGCAGTCACTGAATCAATCCATCTCATAGAGGGTCTTCCCCTCCTGCGCTGTCCCTCCACCCTCCCAAGCATGATGTCCCTCCCCAAGGACCCGTCCCCCCTGGCAACATGTCCAAAGTATGTCAGACGAAGCCCCAGAATCCTTGCCTCCAAGGAGTAGCTTGGTTTAATCCTCTCCAAGATGAATCTGTTTCTTTTCCTGGCAGTCCATGGTACATTCAGTACCCTTCTCCAGCACCACAGCTCAAAAGCATCCACTCTCCTTCTGTCCTCCCTAGTCATTGTCCAACTCTCTGATGCATAACAAGCGATTGCAAAGACCATGGCCTGTATCAGGTGCACCTTAGTCTCCAGAGAGACACTGTTGCTCCTGAGTACCTTTGAAAGGTCCCTAACAGCAGACTTTCCCATTGCGATACGCTTTTTGATTTCCTGACTGCTGGTACCAAGAGTGTTGACTGTGGAGCCGAGCAAACTGAAGCTGTGAACACTCTCAATCTCTTCGTCATCCATCCTGACGCTGCCAATTGGTCCAGTGGTGAGAATCTTTGTCTTCTTGACATTGAGCCTTAGTCCATACTGAAGGCTGCAGTCCTTGACCCTTCGCAGCAAGTGCATGAGGTCCTCCTCAGTTTCAGCAAGTAGGGTTGTGTCATCTGCATAACGCAGATTGTTAATAGATCTTCCACCAATCCTGATGCCACAATTCTCCTCATAGAGCCCAGCTTCTCGGATAATCTGCTCTGCATACATGTTGAAAAGGTATGGAGACAGGATGCATCCCTGGCGTACACCCTTCCCAATTTTGAACCATGCAGTGTTACCCTGCTCTGTTCTGACTACTGCCTCTATTTAGATAAACAAAGAGTGCTGTAGTGACCTAATGACAAGAAGTTGCTCAGCTATATCAAAGGCATATGGTGTGAATCCACCAGAAGCTCTGTGGGAAAAAAATGGGTAATCTCTTCTTGTGTAATTATTTGCTGCCTCCAAAAACCCTGGAGGGTCACCTATGAGTTGGTTCCACCTTGATGGTACACAACAACAAGACAACCAACCTCATAGGGAAAGTCCATATAGAGCTACACTGCTAACCCAACGGCCACTACTCTCTGGTAGTTTGAATCCACCAGAAGTTCCACAAGAAAAAGATGAGTAATCTTTCCTTGCACAGGAAAGAGGAGGAAATCTTTCCTGTGTGATTTGTAGCCCCATGTCCAGTGAAGGGTCAGTGATGAGTTGATTCCTATCTGAAGGCAATAAGAGACAGAAGAGAGAATTATATATGTGTGCACACGTATGTACAGAAGCATACATGTATACATGGTAGTAGACTTTATGAAATATTTTAAACATCAAATGTTTAAGTGTGACTAAAACATTCTCTCTACCAGTAAGCCAATAGACAACTCATCAAGGAAATGAAAGTTAAGTAAATTAGTTTGGATGAAAAAAGCTTTGTGAGTAGCTTTACTCAAGCTATCTGGATGTCAGACCTTGGCAAAAAATACCACATCATGAGTGAGGAAGAGGGTGGGATCAGAGATAAAACCCTGAAGTTTCTATCTTGGCTGACTAGGAAGTCCCTAGGGTATAGGTGCTAAAGTTTTATGAAAGAGTGAATGTTTTTTTGCTTTCAGATATATTGAGTTTGAAGTGGTCTTCAGTTATAGAAAAAAAAATGCCAATGAGCTAGTTTAAAATATGCATATTACTATAAATTGTTTCTATCTGTAGTCTACAAAAATGTAACAGCTTTTATCCCACCACCCATCTGTAAGTTTGTACTACTGTGATGGCTTGTGTGTTACTAAGATGCTGAAAGCTGTGCTACTTGTATTTTAAACACCAGTGGGCTCACCCAACTAACCCATGGTAAATGGATTTCAGCAGTGTTCCAGCTCAAGATAGACTAAGAAGGGTACTGTGATCCAATTCAAAACTAGCCTACAAAAACATGATAGATCATGGCATCATCCAATTCACTCGGATTAGACATGTTATTTGGAGAGATGAATTCTAAGAGGAGATCATCATAATTTGTGAAGTAGAGGGCCAGTAATGGAGAAAGAGATCTTTGGAGAGATGGAGTAACACAGTATCCATAAAGATGCATTCCAACATGCCAATGATCAGAAGGACCAGGCGAAGTTTCCGCTGTACATTATGTACTTGATGAGTCAGGTTTAACTTGATAACAGTAACTATCTGAACACCTGGATGGATCTTTGTGAGTTTTCAGACATCCTGAGAGAACAAATGGGGTGGAAGGATATTGACAAGTAAGTGTTTATATAGCTCAGTTCCTAAACGGGTGAATTTAGACTCAGAAGCAGCAATATCAGTCTGGAATTTAACTTGGAGAAATATGAAATAACTTAAAGGAAGGCCATCTATTACTATTCCTATAAAAATAAGATCTTATTTCTTATCAACTCCAAATCTGTTTTGAGTTGATCACCTAAAAGCAAACAAAGGAAAGAAAAAACCAAACAAAAATATCCAAAGCAAATACATTTTCAAGTAAATTCCAACTTGTAACAATCCTGTTTCTACCTAGGATTTCCAAGACTGGAAATATTTACAGAAGCGTAGTGCCATATTTTTCCTTCAAGTGATGTATTTGAATAGTCACCTTTTGGTTCACAATCAAGTACCATTTGCTGTACACTGTGTTGTCATTGTCAGGTGCCATCAGCTACGACCTGTCCTGACCCTATAGTCAGCATATGTGTTCTCTATCCTGCTCTGTGTCATCCTCGTCATCTCGGATATAGTTGAGTCCATTTTCACTGTTATTGTGTCAATCCATCTCATTAATGGTCTTCTTCTCTTTTATTAACACTTCACCTTTCTGAGCTTATCTATTTTCAAGGACTAGACCCTCCTAACAACATGGTCAAAGTATGTGAGACAAAGTTTCACCATCCTTGCCTCTAAGGAGCACCTAGGTTGCACATTTTCCATAACAAATGTGTTTATTCTTTTGACAGTCCCTGGGATAGTCAGTGCTGTTCTCCAACATCACAATTCAGAGGCATTTACTATTCTTCTATCACCTGTGTTCATTGTCCAAATTTTAGATGCTTATCAAGTTATTGAAAAGACCATGACTTGGATCAGGTGAAACTTAGTCTTAAAAGTGATATAGTTACTCCTTGGAACTTTGGCGAAGTACTTGACAGCAGGTTTTCCAAATGCATATGTCTTTTAATTTCTTGACAACTGGTTCCATGGGTGTAGACAGAACTATATTTATACTGCAGTTATCTACAATAACCAGTTATCCCTGAATTTATTCCACCTCAGGGCTCCTTCATATGTTTCAGAGTTGAATTATTCTTGATGAGGCTTACAATGACTGACTTTTGGGAAGTAGATCACCAACTAGTCTTCTAATATACTTCATGGTGAACTTTGAATTCCAACCATTCACTTAACTCTTCATGCTCCAATAATTATTTTCTTCTACAAAGGTTCATAGTCTCAGAACAGTGTTAAATTTTAACATTTCTTACAATGACAATTTCTGTTGTTCGATAGTGGTTTCTTAGAATTCCATATTAAAGAAAAAAAATTGTTATACTCTTTTGGACTAAACAAAGAACCATTGTTGTGTCTGATTACCAGACCTACCACCGTGGTTAGAGGGAGACAAATAGTCCATGTGAGATGAGATTCCCTACTGTGAGCTTAGATTTACGTCTGCACAGGATCAGCCTGGATCAGAAGCTATGCAGTGGGAGGGGTGGGGGAGCACAGCTAATCATCCATTCTATCACCTTCTGTGCAGCATTTCCATAAGAAACCTGTTAACTCAGTTATTTCCCTTCATATTACATCCAGTTTTTCTGAACACTTTCTCTTGTATTGCAATAGACAGATCCTTTTATGAGTAACAAATAGAGACAGAACAGCATTCACTCTAACTTATAACAATAGCTGAACTTTCTCAGAAAATTACGACAGGTTTCCAATCACCCAGCAAATTATGCTGCATTATGAAGACCTTTCAGTAGAGGTGAGTAGTTACCAGAATTGCTAAAATTGTAAATAAAACTGCTTTAAAAATACCTGGAATGAAGGAACAGAAATCCTTTCTAAAGATGATTTTATTAAGCCCTAGACATAAATGTATTCAGTTAAAAATTGTGTGTCATTTTATGTTCGATAAGATATAAGGGGGAAAAGAATTTAAATGTCTTTCCAGTTCCCTCTATAATGGGAAGTATAAAACCTTGCCATTTCTACTGAATACACTGGTTTTTATGAAGCCATGGAATTAAACGTCATAAAAGTATTTACTGTTTTACAATTAAACTATTCTATCACATGCCTAACACTCTAAAGAAAAATCAGTTAGTGAATTCATCAACCCTGGCTCCCTATAAAATTGCTAAAATACACACAATTTTATGATGGCTTTATGTTAGGAGACTGTCGTTAGCATTTTGGCACCTTTGAATCATATAAATGGGCTCAATTCTCACATGTCTAGGTTTGATAATAAATTAATGAACAAAAAATACTAGCCTTTTCATATTATCATTGACTTGTATTGTTGTGGTTTCCTTCTGATTGTTTGATACCTGATTGAGTTATGATATCTCTAAGAGATCATTGGAGGGGGGAAGTGAAGTGAAATAAAGACAAATAAAACAGTCATTTTTCTATTTTTTTTTCTGTTTGGGTAAAATTACTATCCAAAGAATGCTCTAAAACACAAGGATGCCAGTTTAAGGCTAACTGCCTAGAGTATAGTAGTTTCAGTTGCTTCAGATGCACGTGAAAATTCAACAAATGAATAAGGAAGTATGAAGAAAAATTGATGTCTTTGAATTGTTGAGTTGGCAAAAGTATTGAATGTACCTTGGACTGCCAAAATAATAAATAAATGTGTCTTGAAGGAGGTGCAACCAGAGTGCTCCTTGGAAGCAATGATAGTAACACTTCATCCTCCCATACTTCAAGCATGTTGTCAGAAGGCACGCGGCCTTGAGAAGATGCAACCTTGGTGAATTAGATGGTTAGCAAAAGAGAAGACTGAATGAAATTGGTAGAGTGGCAGCAGTAGTACAGGGTAGTATAAAGTTCAGATATCCCTGATTGAGACCATACTCCTCTCAATCACATTTAATGCATCAGAGCACTGGACAGTGTTGTTCACAGAAACATCATAAGTCAGAGTTGACTAAAATAACCTAATGAAAAGAATCCTAAAGTTTCATTCAATTTGAGTTATTAACACTTTGTGCTGCCTGCCATATTCCTGGTTTCAAATCCTAAGCCTATGGTCATGAATTTAAAAATTGGCTGAAAAACTAACTCAGTGACTTCAGAAACAACAACACTACATTAAAAACAATAACCAATATTATTGTTAGGTGTCAGTAAGTCAGCTCTGGTGGTGACCTTAGCTGTAATGGAATGAAGCCCTGCTCAAGTCTGCACCATCTTCGTAAACACTGCTCTACCCAATCCTATTGTAGTCACTTTGTAAATCCATCTTGTTGATGACACATGGATAATATATAAGGATTTTGCATTTTGCTATTACATATAATCTTCAGAATAAGATTGAACAAGACTGATCTACAAAGGGTAGAATGAGGGTAACTTATAAAGCTTGGTTTTTGTTTTAGTTTTTTTTGTTTGTTTTTTAGAGCTTGGTTTTGGACATGGTTCAGTGGCTAAGAACTCAGTTGCTAGCCAGAAAGTCAGTGGTTCATATCCACCACTTGCTTGGTAAAACAAATATGTGGTAATCTGTTTCTGTAAATCTTTACAGCCTTGGAAACCTGTCAGGCAGTTTTACCCTACCCTGTAAGGTCATTACAAATCATAATTGACTCTATAGCAATGGGCATGAAGCTTGTAAGATCCATGGAAAGAACTTTTGTGGGGCAGTAGTTAAAACACTCTGAAGCTAACTGAAGCTTAGAAAGTTCCAACACACCATCTGCTCTCTGGAAGTAAAATGTGGATGTCTACTTTAAGGATTTCAGCCTTGAAATCCTAAGGAGCCATTCTTCTCTAGACTATGTTGTTGTTAAGTGCCATTGAGTTGTAGGCAACTCATAGCGACCCTATGAACAAAAGTCCTCGACACTTGTGCGACTTTCATCCTTTCTCCAGGTTCATAGGGTTTCCAGAGGCATGGTATTTACAGAAGTGGATGTCACTCCTGCTTCCAAGCTTGTTTTAGGTGGGGAGCTCCACCCAACACTGTCCACCATGGGTAACCATTATCGCATTTGACACTTAAGTGTCACAGTATTCAGCATCACAACAACCATAAGTTACCTCTGTATGGCAAGTGGACACACCAGGGCTATACGACGTAGAAGAATGTTTGACCAAAAACAATGAAAAACAGGCCTGAGGGTCACAGATTAAAGTCACCTACCTTTGGCTTGGTAGTATCACTTTCGGTCCACTAGACCAACTGTTCTCTCTCTATAGGGTGACTATATGTTAGAATTGAATAAATAGCTGTGGGTTTTTTTTGTTTGGTTAGTTAAAGGTTTTTTTTGTTTATTTGTTTTTTGTTTTCTTTTTGCTTTATTTTGTTTAAAAGTTTCTTCCTGGATGCTAGGATTTTGAAGTTGCATCTTCACATACTTTGGGCACATGCCAGGAGGGACCAGTCTTTGGAGAAGGATATCATGCTTGGAAGGGTGGAGAGACTGCACTGGAGAGGAAGACCCCAGACAAGACGGATTGACAGAGTAACTGGGATAATGGAAATAGGTGTGTTGAAGTCAGTGAGACAGAGACTCAGTATAGGGCAGGGTTCAGAAATATTCTATATAGAGTCACTATGTGTCATAGGAACCTTGATGGGACATAACACAAATGAGAACAGAAATATCTCAAGTTTCAACCCATCAGCTATTTCAAGGGAGAAAGTGTGGGAAAACGCTTTGGTAAAAATGACAGCTTTTCAGCTAAAGTGGCACAATGGCAGCTAATTGAAAGAGTGACAGTGTGGATGCAGCAGCAACTCTACAGGAGAAAGATGACAGTCTATTTCCATAAAGATTATTCTGTCCTACAGGGTCACTTAGAGTTGGAATCAACTCAACAGCAATGAGTATGTCATCAATGAAATAGTTATATTTAATCCTCAAAGTAACAAGTTTGAGAACTGAGGTTGAGGCAGTCTTAACAATTTGTCTATGTTCACATTACACTTGAGTGGCAACAGCACTAGTTCTCAGTTCTACATCTTGACACAATATCCATTCTACTATGTCACATTGTCTCTTTCTCTCTCCTGAAGACAGAAAAGTGAATGGATAAATAGAAAGATAAGTGACTATCATCAAGTAGATTCCAGCTTTATACACCTTATTCACAACAGAATATTGTGATGTGTGAACAGAATAAAAGGATTACCAGTCTGGTTTCATTTTTCTGATTGCTGGCATGTTTGAGTGTATGCAATTGGGTACTGTTGAGTCAGAACAGACTCACAGCTGGCTTTTCAGTGGGTTTTCACAGGCAGTTAATAACAACTAATAGAAGGAGATTATCCATTCTTCTTCTGCAGAGCAGCTGGTGGATTTGAACTGTGTGCCTTTGGGATTGCAATGCAGCATCCTATCACTACGTCACAAGAGCTTTGTTATGTCTGAGTGCACTGTAGCTGCTATTATGATGATTTATCTCACCTCAGGCCTCCATTAGCCCTGCTGACCCTCTTCATAACCAAATATCAGCTTTCTAGTGATTTATTCCATGAAGTGTATTTACACTGGCAAAATTAAAGCAGTAACTATGTCAATTGTCAAGGAGCCTACATTTCTAGAAATCATGAGAATTAAGGTCTTAGGAGAAGAGTCAGATTCCACCTCAATCAGAATGCTGGATGAAAGCATGGAGCCTGTGCTGCAGTTCCCATTTCAAGGACAATATCTTGGCTAGTACTTGAAAGCATGTAGGAGTTTATTCATGGAGATTGCTTTCAAGTGTAAAATTCATAAAATGTAGGTGTATTTTTGAGTGAGGAAATGAATTTATATTTACAATGGATTATTCAACAATTTTGTGTGCACAATACTATGGTTTCCTATGACATATGCCAATTCTTTTTCCCTACACTTTAGACCCTGTGAGGGGTGGAAGTGTCTTGATATCTCCACTGCTTGTTAAACCTCATGAGCGTATCTCATCACTGACACTGTTGTTAGTCACAGAGAAAAGACTTCTATTCTTGGCAATGAATTTGTCTTCTGATGTTAGCCCCAGATATCACTTCTCCTGTGACCACTGATGTTTTGAAGACCTTGAGTTGCATACTGACTCCCAGGGAGTGGAGTCCAAGGCTCTTTTTTGCTTTTCTCTCCATTGTATTTTTCTCTAAGGAACACTAATCCTGACTGTTTGATTATCTTTCCTATGGCTAATTAAGTCATATTTTCTGTGAATGGATGTTGTAAAGAAGAGAAAAGGAAAGCTCAGCTAGGCATGGTTTCTTTCTTCCTTTCATTCAGCCAGAATTTAAGCTGAAATGGGACCACCAAAACAAAAATCAGTCTCACTCCATAACTTGGGTTATGTATATTTTTTATAATCTAATGAGTATTTAGACCAGAATTACTGCCAGCTGGGCAAAATCATTATCAATCTTGCTCTCTGAGCATTTCTTTTCCATTCTTAGTGAGGTTAATTTGACACAATTTGTTCTATTATTTTATTGGAAGGATCTGAAACTCAACTTCTTATTAACAGAATTCTCTGGTCCTTGGCTATAACAGGTTAACATGAGAACAGCTTTAAATGCAAAATTAACTACTGTGGGGTCAACACAATTCATAGTGACCCTTTACCTGTTGTCCAAGGAAAATGTCTTTTCAATGGGAAAAGATTGATTGTCTTTATCCGAAGGATCCTACAAGTAAGTAGCATTGAGCTGACTTTGAGTTAGCTGTGCAACTCACGGACTACTTCACCAGCTTAGCCAAATTAAAGAGGTGGCCAGTGAGAAAATTTTTGGTTTCCAACAAGTTTTCATTAAAACTTAGACCTAGAGCTTTATTTAATGATTTGGTATTACTTTGTGTTACCAGCATTAACCTTATGCCCATAGTATTTCTAGGGATTTCACAAGAGGAGAAAGAATTCAGCTGTGTTATATCAGATTCTCAAAGAAGCTGACACCAAGATGGCATTAAACATGAAGAAATTATGCTAGGCAAATTGCCAGTGTGAATGAAAATTGAGAACTAGGGGGAGATATATGGTAAGAACTGAGAAAGCCCGGGAGAACAGTCAGACAATGATACAAGTGTCATCCCAGTGAAAGAGAAGGGAAAAGGGGATTAGACAGTTAGGTCTAGACAACTGTACAGTGTAAGAGAGGTTTGGCAAAGTTTTCAAGGCATCTTTAAAGGGTGACATTTTCAGAAATCCCTTATCTGGGACAGAAGAAATGCCTTGGTTCCTCAATTACACTCAAGTTGAAAATGTGAAGCTAGATTTTGAAAATCAATAGCTCAAGCTTTTCCCGTAATTTTAATAAGATTGCACTGGTAACAGAAAGGTCAGGGCTTTGAATCACCAGAAGCTTCTGGGGGGAAAATAAAGATGAGCAGTTTCCTCCTTTAAGATTTACAGGCTCAGCAACCCAGTGGAGGATCATTATGAGCTGGTATCAGCTTGATGGCAGTGGAACTTTTGGTTTTTATGTTCCCCATGTTTAAAGCATCAAATCCAATCTCATGTATTCTTGAGATGGTTTTAAAATGAGATTAGATTTGATGCTTCAACAAGAAGACTGAAGGTGGAGCAGCACATTCTTATGGCTGCTATATCAGCCAACACAGGAATTTAGAATTCATTGAATTCATAATCCAAATACCTAATAAGTTGTTGTTGCTATTATGTGCCATAGAATAAGAACTGATTCATAGTTGACTCTTCAGTAGGCTTGCAGAAGCTTGTAAATTGCATGGGAGATTGTCCATCTTTCTTCTGATGAGCAGTTGGTAGACTCAAAATTCCTGCCTTTGCTTTGACAGCACAACCTTACCCACTAGATTACCAGAGTCTAGTTTATTGTTAGACTCTGTGATGGCAGTAACCACACGCACATACCCGCCCCTGGCCGAGTTTTAACAGCTTGATGTCTTTTCAACTTGTTGTTCTTGTTGATTGCCTTCAAGTTGAGCACAACTCTTAGAGACTCTATGAATGAAAGGCCTGAAGCCTCTCTACACCAATTGACATTTATCAAAGTTCATAGAGTTTCTGGAGGCATGTTGTTTAGGAAGTGGATGCCACTCCTGCTTTCAATTTCTACTTTTCTTTCTTTTTTTTTTTTAAGAGGAAAAAAGCTGGTACTTTCTCACTCTTATCTCTCAAGGTATACTTTTGTGGACTAGTGGCCACCACTGGCTTCTCTATTCAGAATCTCAGAAGATCCAAATCAAGGCATGGACCAGGCTGAGCTTTATTCGGGATAACAATTCATTTTCAAGCTTTTTCAAGTGGTTGGTGGCATTCCCTGTGGTTGTAGTTTGAACTCAGGTGACACAGTTAGTGGGAAGTCACTCCCTATAGGTGGCAATGCTTTAGCCGTTTGAATCCACCAGAGATTATGTAGGCGAAATATAGGCAATCTCTTCCCATGCCATTTACAGCCTCTGAAAACCTAGTAGGGGGAAGGTCAATCGTGAGTTGGTTTGGACTCCACAGCAAAAAGTTTAATTTTTCATTTTAGGATTGTGTTTGTTTGAGGATTGTTTTGTTACTGTGTTTGAAAAGTTAAGTATTGAGGTCTCAGACTCAAGAGCTGCCTCATAGAATCCTAGTTCCTGGGGTCTTACTCCTGTCCCTTTCAGTCTCAGCAGCGGATCTCCTCACATTAAAGCCCTTTCTGACTATAAATCCTTCTGACTTCCTCTTCACTACCACCCAGTGGAAACTGTCTCATCTTAAAGAGCTACTGTGATTATAGTGGACTTAAAGAGTCACTATCATTGTGTTAGACTAACCTGGAGAATTGCCCTATTTAAAATAAAATTATTAGTAACCTTCATTACATCTGAAAAATTCCCTTGTGCCATGTAATGGATGTCTCATCATAGTCACAGGAGGTCATGTGATGACTCATACTGCCAACCAAGCATCTATTTTGAGGAGATTTATTCCAGCTCAAAGTGTTTGGGGTGTTTTGTTGTGTGTGTGTGTTTTTTTTTAATTCATATTCTCCGCTTTCCATTTTCTCACACTGTTTTATCATAAACTGAAGTGTAAAACTCTTGTGCATAGATTCATCTTTCTTACCAATTTGGTTACTGATGAGAAATTAAAACAGGGCATAATAAAAGCTGTTATTACAAATTACAAACATTTTTTCCTCATGAAGTTCTTGATTCTTGATCATTTTCTTGCAGTTTGATATCCCTGTTAAAGACTTTTCCCTCGTCCTCTTAACTCCCAAGGACCTCTGGTGGCCTAGTGGGAAAGGAATTACATGGGCAACACAACGACATTAACGTTCAAATCCAAAGCTACTCTGTGGCAGAAAGATGGGCAATCTCCTCTGAAAACCTATAGAAGGGTTAGCTGTGCGTTGGTTCCAACTTGATGGCAATGAACAAAAACAAACTCTCCCCTAGCTATCTGGAGCCTCCTTTGATGGACAGTGCAAAAATTTGTTAGTCAATAAAACCAAACCCCTGCCATTGAGTTAGTTCTGATTGATGGCCACTCTCTTGTCAATTGCCTCCTCATTATTCATCTGTAAGTGGGTAAGGGTTTGGAAGCCTGCACCTTTAATTTAGGAGTTCTCCATGTGGCCTACTACTCAACTATATCATCATCATCTTCTTCTTCTTCTTCTTCTTCATCATCATCATCATCATCAATATATATAGTCTTTCATTATCCACCATAGCTTCTCAACAGACTCCAAACTATTCAAAACTACCTACAAATACACTTGCGAGTTTCTGAAATCAAAGTGGCACATCAGGTATGTACATTCTCATTATCAGCAAGAAACATCTTCTTTTACCTCAATGACCCATGCCACCTCACAGAGGTATCGCAAGGTGGTAGGGAAGAAGACACTTGCCCCAGGTACAAGCCCAAAGTGGGTGCACAGTGAGGCAAATAACATGTTGGCAGTAGGACAATACCCTACTATGTCACCCATGCTCCCCAAATAGCATTCTGAGATGCCAAAATTACCAAAGGTACCTCACTAAGTCAACTGGAAGTCAAGCAGAAAGATTATTTCTGCAGATGAATCTGGCTATCAACGTTTGACTCATCCTGAAATGGGGGAGAGGTGAGGAAGGGTACTATTTAGAGATTTTCCCTAGGTACTTGCTATTCTCTATAGGCCCTTGAACCGTATGTTTCTAAATACAGAGAAATTTTTAAATCAGATTTATTCTAGCTCTGTCTGCAGCAAAACTCTACAATTTTTCTTGTTTTATTCTATGTAAAAAAAACCCAAAACTCAACAGTCATCCTTAATGGTGATAAGTGAAGTAATGCAGGCTGAAGCTCTTTATACACAAATACCATGCAAATGCAAGGCCCTGCGGGCTTTTTATTACCGCCCATGTCATCTAAACTACTATTATTTTGTGTTGTGTACCTCATTTCCATTCAAAGGCCTCTCTATTCCTAAGACACATGCGAGCTATTCAAACCTAGAGAAGGATTCTGATAGACTAGGTTTGTCTCCCTGTTCATAATGGATACATTAGTGGAGGACTCTGCTTGACCTCATCAGTGTCTATACTGAAGGGGCTTACCCAGCTCCTCTTCCCACCCCACCCCCCACAGCTCCTCATCTAAACAGGCTTCCACTGGATCAACCCAGCAGCCTCACCAGCACATCCACTTGGATCTAAATACTGAAAACAATATGGCTTCCACCAGTTCTGGAATCTTCCACATGAGGAATTGGCAAATTGTTCTTTGCTCCATATGCATAGCCACATAGTCTTCTAACCCCAGCCTGTAAGTGCTTTCCCAGTTTTATTGGTCAGATTTGCAATTGCCTCTTTCACTTCGAGTTTATATTGCTGAGGTCAGAGTGTTAAGTTTTACGGGTTATATATAAGAGACTCAGTGTTCCTTCTTGTTTTTTCTTGTCATAAAGAGTACAGTACTGGAGTGGCAAAACTTAATGAATCAAGTCTTTAGATTGACATCCTAAGTAGCACCTGCTGGCAGCTGGAAGTGACACTGCTGTAAACCTTCCACCCTGGTAAAGCACTGTCCACACTGGAGCCTTGTTAACTCACTACCCTTGAAACTGATGACAAATGTTATTTTATTTAAACGGTGCTGCCTGAGAGCAGAGTCTTGTTTTCTGTTTTGATGACATCTATGCTACCAGCAGTAAGAAGCTACAACCATTGCAAGGCAAGAGTGGCTTGATTTTTGGTGTGCCTTTGTATTGACTGTGCAAATATTTTGTGCCCTTTTTATCTGTCCTGCCCATATTATGTTAATACCTAAAAATAAACAGTAGAATAGGATTTCCTCTTTAAAGTCTTGCATGTGCCAGGAGGTGTAATCCTATGTTTCTAACTTGGAAACCAAGGCCTGCAGACTCCAAAAGAGCTGGTTACACTGATTCCTGTGATTTGACATTGCCCATCACACTCATTACGGAAGTTGGCATTAAGGAATTGAATAATGGTTTTGACTTTCAGAAAATCTTTTTTTATCTGCTGAAAGTGAAAATTTTCCTCTTACTTAGTTTCCTAATGAAAGCCTTGTAGAAAACGTGTGACAGGTACTTCTTTAAAAATCTTCCAAATCAAGTGGGTTGATTTCTCTACACACATTGTCTCTTAACTAAATTCAGATGAAGTAGTTAGCCTGCAAGGCTGTTAAGGTGATATGTTTGCTCACCCCCATTGGAGAAACTTCTAATACAATGAGCTCTTACTTTGAGCTATGCTCCATAAAATTCTTGTTAGAAGAAAGTTTATCATCATGCAAATGAACATGGAGTTACACAAGTACAAGTGCCTCCAATTATGTTTTCTTGTTGAAATGAAGTAACTTCCAGGGTTTATATAGAGCTTTCTATAAGGAGTTTCTTCCACATGACTGAAAGTGTAGATCCAGAGAGCTACCATTCCTAAAATAATTTATGCTAAACAATTGCATAAGAATATAAATACTATTTGATTAGAGTTCCCTCTGTGTTACACTCTGTGGTAGGTGAAGTGGAATAACTTACTTAAACTTCAACAAGATGGTTTGGCACAACAATTTGAGTAAGGTGGAGAATGTGATGATGGCACAGGATAAGGCAACATCCCAATCTAAATCCTAGTCAACTAGAAGTCACCTACAACAACAGTAGCAACATCTAGACTTCTTAAAATAACTCTCAAATATGTATTCATTTATTCACTCACTCAAAAAAATAAACAAACAAAAGCCTCCATTGTGATACTAGTATATAACAAGCCCATTTGTTCATAGGGTTGCCATGAATCATCGTTGACTCCATGGAACCTAACAACCACTATATCATTGTAACACATTTGGAATGCCACTGTGAAAACAAAACAAAAACAACAACAACAACAAAAAAAAACCACAACAACACCCAAACCGAAAATATCTCTGTAATCATAGATCTCTTCTGGAAGTCGTAGTTGTTGGGTGCCATGAAGTCAGGACTAACCCATAGCGGACCATCCAATGGGTTTTCAGAAGCAGTAAATCACTTGGGAGGAGATTGCCCACCCTTCTCTCACAGAGCAGCTGGTGGATTCAAATTGCGTGCCTTTGGGATTGCAGTGTAACTTCTTACCACTAGGCCAATTTGTAATAAAGTAACATTACACAAGCATAACTTGCATAATGTATATGAAGGTTTTGTTCTGAAAAACAATAAAGAGATTTAGAAAATTGTGTAGGTGTCATTGAGAAGGTGGTGTTTCATTAAAGGCATAGAAAAGGCAAGAAAATTGTCTAAGAAGAATTAGGAAGATGCTTTAGGTAGAAAAAAATCTAGTAGAGAGAAAATAACTCCAATTACTATTACATTAATAACAGTGACTGGTGCATCTGAAGAGATGTAAGCAAGGTGGAAAAGCAAGAGGAGATGAAGACAAAGTATCATCTTGTAGTATTTTGCAGGCCGATTGGAAGGATTCTGGTTCTCTCTCTGTGTAACATGAATCACCATTATAATGTTTTGAGGAGAGCAATGACAGAAAAATATTACATTTTGAAAGAATTCTTGTCTTTACCTTATTAAGGTAGGAAACCAAGAGATTTATGGAGAAAGGTAAGGACAATGACAATAATTCAGACAGAAAGTATGATAGCTCTAATAAGAGTAATAGCTGTGTAAAGTGTAGCCAGTAGTATATATGTATTGACTTGTTTTTGTGGGAGAAAACACAGTATCAAGGCTGACACTGAGGTTTTGGGCTAAGCCACTGTCATTCTCGAGTTCTCTTCCCTGGGATGGAAAAAAGTTTAACAGGTTTGTGGTAAAGATTAAGGATTTTGGTGTCAGACATCTCAAAAGTATGATGTTTTTGGAAATCCCAATGTAAGATTCACGAGTGTGCCAAATAGCATATTGTAGAATATAAAAGATAATCTGGGCTAGAGATTAACTTGAAATTCATCCACGTACAGATATAACTCAAAGCTTCAGGTCTGATCAAGAGGACAGAAAAAAGTGAAGAAAGAAGATAATCAAAATCTGAGGAAAGGGTTTGTAATAAATGACAAAAGGTAGAGAAAATAAGGAGGAAGGATTAAAGAGACTTGAAAGTAGTGATGTGGAAGGTAGAAGGATAAACCATGAAGATGAGTAAAAAAGTTTAGTGTTCTGGCACAAGGAGCAACACACAGTGTGCAGGGAGTGAGCAGGACAGCTAGAATTTGAGTGAGGATAGTTATTAAAACAATTAGCTTGGTAGTGGCCAAGAGCCACATGATCCTAACAATTGATGCAGAAAAGGCCTTTGACAAAATCCAACACCCTTTCCTGATTAAAACACTCAACAAAATAGGATTAGAGGGGAATTTCTTCAACATAGTAAAAAGTATATACACAAACCTGAGACCCAACATTGTTCTCAATGGAGAGAGATTAAAGGCATTCACCTTGGGAACAGGTACTAGGCAAGACTGTCCACTATAGCAATTAGACAAGAGAAGGAAATAAGAGGTATTCAAATTGACAAAGAGGAGGTAAAATTATTTCTATATGCAGATGATATGATAGTGTACTTAGAAAACCCTAAAGACTCAGAAGAAAACTACTGGACATAGTTCAGCAAAGTGGTAGGATACAAGATCAAAATACAAAAGTCAATTGGATTTCTCTGCAGTGACAAAGAGAAAACAGAGCTGGAGCTAAGAAAAAAAAAACCCTTCATAATAGCTAATCACAAGATTAAATACTTGGGAGTAATTCTAACTAGAAGTAATAAGGATCTATTCAAAGAAAATTACAAAACATTACTACAAGAAACAAAAAAGAGACCTGGAAAAATGGAGGAATATTCCTTGCTCATGGATAGGAAGACTCAATATTATGAAAATGACAATTTTATCAAAGGTAATTTACATATTCAGTGCAATCCCTATACAAATACCAATTCCACTCTTCAATGAGATGGAAAAGGCAACCTCTAATTTCATTTGGAATGGAAAGAGGCCCTGAATAAGCAAAGCACTTCTTAAAAAGAGAAACAAGGTAGGAGACATCTCAATCCTTGATTTTAAATCCTACTACACTGTCGTGGTGGTCAAGCCAGCATGATACTAGTACAATAACATACACATGGATCAATGGAATAGAATTGAGAATCCAGAAATCAGCCCATCTACCTATGGTCAACTGACTTTGACAAGGAGAGAAAATCAGTCAAGTGGGGAAATGACAGCCTTAACAAATAGTGTTGGCAAAATTGGAAAATCATCTGTAGAAAGCTCAAGCAAGATTCACACCTCACTCCATACAAAAAAACCAACTCAAAGTGGATCAAGGACCTAGGACTAAAATCGAAGACTATAAATTTCATTAGAGAAAAACGTGGAAAAACTCTGGAAGCCCTAATTTACAACATAAACAGTCTCCCAAGCATCCTGAAAAACCTACAATCAAGAGAGTATAAAATAGATGAATGGTCCTTCTAAGAATCAAAGTGCAATGCACATCCACAAACAAAAGAAGCCACAGACTGGGGGAAAAATGTTTGGTAATGACATATCTGATAAGGGACTTTTATCTAGAATTTATAAAATACTCAAGTACAACAACAAGATAAAGGGAAACATCCCAATTGAAAAATGGGAACAAGATATGAACAGACACTTCACCGAAGAAGACGTTCAAATGGCAAACAAACACATGAAGAAATGTTCAAAATCCCTAGCTCTGAGATGCAAATCAAAACAACAATGAGATATCATCTTACCCCAGTAAGAATAGCAAAATTTTACACAACAGCAAACAACAAATGCTGGCGAGATTGTGGAGAAACTGGAACCTTTATTCACTATTGGTGGGAATGTAAAATGGTGCAACTACTATGGAAGGCAGTATGGCGCTTTCTCAAAAAGTTGCAAATAGAAATACCATTTCCACTACTGTGAATATACCCAAAGAAATACGAGTTCCACTACTGTGAACATACCCTAAAGAAATACCAGTTCCACTATTGGGAATATACCTTAAAGAAACCAGAACTGCCACCCAAGCAGGTATATATGCACACCCATGTTTATTGCAACTTTGTTTACAATAGCCAAGAGTTGGAAACAACCCAAGTGCCCATCAACAAACAATGGCTAGCAAAGCTGTGGTATATCACACAATGGAATACTATGCTGCATTGAAAACTAAGGAACTCATGAATTATTATACAAACTGGGTGACCCTGGAGGACATCATGCAGAATGGAATATCTCAGTCACAAAAGGACAAATACTGCATAATGCCACTGTTGTAAAATGGACTGGCAGCAGGGTTGGGAGGAAACTAAGAGGAGATAAATAATGTATACAGATGAGGGAGAAAACTGTTTAGGAGGAATTTATGATTAGGTATATAGCTTCTTAAATGCCTCCAGGTACCAAGCCCCAAGGCGGAGACAAAAATGGTTGGGAGGAACAAGGGAGAGATGGAGGGAACCACCTCCGCCAGAAGAAGTGGGAGCCAGAAGCTGCACGGGCACAAGCCGAGACCAGGTAACACAGAGGACCCCCACAATAGCTTCTGACACACCTCCAGGTACCAAGCCCCAAAGCGGAGCCAAAACCACTTGGGCCCTCGGGTCTGTGGCCCTCAGGCCAAGAAGAAAAACACAGTCTGTACAGGAGTTCTACAGGACACATCACCTTCCCTTCGGAGACAGTACAAGTAAACTTAAGAGACACTAGACACAGAAAAAAAAAAAACCAACAAAAAGCAAAAAAAACAAATCTCTCAGCATTTGACGTGGTTGGAATCACAGGAGAGAAGAAAGCATCAGATACAAGCTGTCAGGTCATGGGTCGGACAATGGAAGATTAATTCTGAAGGCATTTGGTAGAAGTGAAGTGGTATCCTGCCGGAGGGTGGAACTGGGAAATAAGTGGGTCAAGGCACTGGGCTAAGGGCAGGGACTACACTGTAACTAATGGTCAACTCCAAAATGAGGGATTTATCTTTCACTACTCCACAAATTGTTGTCTGTCAGATACTCCTATAAATCTAAACATTCAGGTTAAGACAGACTAGGAAGAAAGATTGACCATCCACTTCTGAAATTGCAGGCCTCTAAAAACCCTGTATACAACACAACACATGTAGAGGGACAGAAAGGGCAACCTAGGTAGAACTTTCAAGCATGGAAATACAAAGGAAGAGGAACAGTTTTAAGCAGACACTAGTGATTGGAACATGGAATGTGAGAACCATGAATGTAGGAATTTTAGAAATTGTTAAGAAAGAAATGGAATGCATAAATATTGACATACTAGGCATTGGAGAGAAGAGATGGACTGGCATGGGACATTTCGAGTCAGATGATCATATGATATATCATTCTGGAGACGAAAAGGTGAGGAAAAATGGAGTTGCTTTCATAGTTAAAAAAGAAATTTCAAGATCCATCTTGAAGTACAACATTGTGAGTGATAGGATTATATCCATACGCTTACAAGGAAGTCCAGTGAACACCACTATCATTCAGATA
>NW_006399860.1:4257189-4260818 GCF_000299155.1 Elephantulus edwardii | reverse complement strand
AGAGGTAACTTTTGGTTGCTGTGATGCTGAAGACTGTGATAGTGATGTGCCAAATGTGGTAATGGGTACCCATGGTGGACAGTGTTGGCTGGAGATTCCCGACTAAAACAAGCCTGGAAGCAGGAGCAGAATCCACTTCCATAATGGCTTGCCTCTAGAAAGTCTATGTACGAACGGTGCTCAGGCCTTTCATTCATAGGGTCGCTATGAGTTGTCTATGACTTGACGGCACCTAACAACAACAACAAAATAGTGTTCTTAAAGCCATTTTAATAAATTAACCTAATTCTATTAATGTGATTCCAAAAGTTTAATAATTTGGTGAAATTTCAGTAAATAGCATAAGTGAACAAATCTTTTTACTTTGAATTGAGGTTATTTTCTCTTATTTGGTGACCCAATGTGTTACTAGTTGAAATACTAAACTCAATGTCAGTGTATCAAATCCTCCAGTCTCTCCTCAGGAAAACATGATGTGGTCTGCTCCTCTTAAGATTTGCAACATTGGAAACCAATGAAAGGTCTTCATGCGTCAGGATCAACTGGTTATGTGTCATCAAATTGAGTTCTACCCACAGCAGCCCTATAAACAATACCTCTATTTGGCTTTATCCTGAACCAGTGTCACCATTTCTGACACCTGTGCCCATTGCCAAAGTTACTGTATCAATTGCTCTCATCCAGGAACTTCCTTTCCTGTGCAGAATTTCAACCCTTTCAAGAATGATGTCATTCTCCATGGATTGTTCTCCCCTGGCACCATGGCCAAAGTATATGAGGCAGAATTTCAAAATCCTTGTCTCTCAGGAGCAACCTGGTTTTACCCTCTTCACAGGAGATCTATTTGTTCTTTTTCCAGTCTATGAAATGTTCAATATTTTTCTCCAGTACTGTGATTCAAAGACATCAATTCTTTTGCTATCATCCCTGTTCCTTGTCCAACCCTCAGATACATGGCAAGCAATTGAGAAGACCATGATGGGTGAGATCAGGTGCACTTTAGTCCCTATACTGACACTTGTTCTTTAGCATTGTGTAGACGTTCCTGACAGCAGACTTTTCTAAAGCAACTTGTCTTTTGATTTCTTAACTGTTGTTGCCAAGAGTATTGATTGTAGATCCTAGGAAAATGAAATTGTTGTCAATCTTAATCTCTTTCCATCTTGCCCAATGGTGGGAATCTTTGTTTTCTTGTTGAGATGCAATCCAGATTGAAGACTACAGTTCTTGACCTTCTTCAGCATGTGCTTCAAATCCTTTTAAGTTTTAGCAAGTAAAATTGCATCATCTGCATAATACAGGTTGTTGACAAATCTTCCTCTAATATTGATGCCACATTCTTCTTCACAAAGTCCAGGCTCCCAAGTCATCTGATCTTCATTTGGATTGAAAAGGTATGGAGAAAGGGAACACATTCCTGATGTATTCATTTTTGTTTTTGAACAATGTAGTGTTTTCTTGTTTTAATACTGCTTTACTTACAAAGTTAATATACATTGTTTTTCACACCTGATCATTCCTTTCCTTTAACCACCCATCCCTTCACTCATCAAATTCTGTCATCCTCCTTGGATCCTTATACTTGACCTACAATAATGGTGTTAAATGTATTTGTCATTATGATACTGAGTTAGTTCACTTAGCATAATGCTCTCCAGTCCCTCCCATGTTAGGCAGTAATTTACAAAATCATTGCTCTTGAGTGCTGCATAGTATTCCATTCTGTGAATGTACCATAAATTCTCAATCCATTCCATTGCAGTTGGGCACTTGGGCTGTTTCCATGTTCTTGCTATGATGATTTACTCTACTATGAACATTGGTGTACAAGTCTGTTTGTGCCTCAGTTATCATTTTCTCAAGATATATTCCAAGCAGTGAAATAGCTGAGTCATATGGAATTTGTATGTCTGCTTTTTGAGGAAATGCCAAACTTCCTTCCATAGTGGTTGTACCATTTTACAATCCCACCAACAACTTATAAGAGTTTCTATCTCACCACATCCTCTCCAACATTTATTACTTGCTGCCCTGCTAAACTTTGCCACTGCTACTGGGGTAATATGGTATCCCCTTGTGGTTGTGTTTTGTATGTCTCTTATTGTCAATGATTTTGAGCATTTATTCATGTGTCTGTTGGCCATCTGAGTGTCCTCTGTGAAAAGTCTTTCCATGTCTCTTGTCCATTTTGTAATTGGATTATTAGTCTTTCTTCTGGAGGTCCAGGACTATTCTGTAAATTTTCATTATAAGACCCCTGTCTGAGATGTATTGCTATGTTTTTCCCTGTCAATAGGTTTTCTTTTCACCCTATTGGGAAAAGGTTTTGATGAGCACAGGGATTTAATTCTTTAGAAGTCTCATCATCAATTTTATCCTCTACAGATTGTGCAATTCTGGCAATATTTAGAGTCTCTTTAAACTGTACACTAGGCCTTCTAAGCTTGATCCCAGTTTGTCTCTAATGAACTTTATGGTTTGGGGCTTTATTCCCAGATCTCTGATCCACCTTGGGTTGATTTTGTTTATGTTGTGAGATGTGGATACTGTTTCAGCTTTCTGCAATTAGCAGTCCAGTTTTCTTGATGTATTCATAGGATACCTTCCTAGTGTAGGCATAGGTACACATAAACACAATCAGTTGTTCTGGGATTCCCATTCTTCTAAATGTTAACCCCAATTTATTGTGATCCACACAGTCAAATGCCTTTGTAGAGTAAATAAAACACAAGTACTAATCCTTTTGGTACTCTCTGCTTTCCACTTGACATTGGTAATAGTATCCCTAGTACCACAGCCTCTTTTGAACCAACTTGTATGTCTGGCAGTTCTCTGTGTATTGTTCTGGTCAGTTTTGGGTAATTTTCAGAAAGATTTTGCTTGCATGTAAGTAATACTGTTCGATAATTTTCATACTCTGTTGGATCACCATTTTTTGGAATGGGAATAAATATGGATCTCTTCCAGTCAGTTGGCCAGGTAGTTGTACTCCAGATTTCTTAACACAACTACATGGGCATGGCAGCATCTGCTTGTTGAACTATGTCAAATGGTACTTCATCAATTCCTAGGGCCTTATTTTTGTCAATTTCTTCAGAGCAGCTTGAACTTCCTCCTTTATTAAGATTGCTTCTTGGTTATATGCTATTTCATTAAATTGTTCTGTGTCAGGCAAATGTTTGGGTACAATGACTCTGTGTATCCTTTCCATCTTTTGAGTCTGTTCCATCCTTTCCAGCTTTCTGAATCTTTCAATATTCTGCCCATAGCATCTTTAAGTATCACAACTCAAGGCTTGAATTTGTTCATATTTTTCAGCTTAAGAAATGCCAAGTGAATTCTTCTTTTTTATTTTCTGACTCCAGTTCTTTGCACTTTGACTTCCTGAGCTGTCCTTTGAAATATTATCTTCAATTATGTCCTTCCTGATTTCTTGCCTTTGTTTTGGCTTTCTGGTGCAATATTTTTTTAGTGCCATATTCAGAGTCTTTTCTTCCTCCTCTTTATAATAACCTTTTATACTCTTTTTGGATAATATTCTTGATATCCTCCCATACATAGCTCACCTGGTATTCATTCATTAATGTGCAAGGCCTCAAAATTGTTCTTGAAATTTTTTTTAAATTCAA
>NW_006399860.1:4239764-4255418 GCF_000299155.1 Elephantulus edwardii | reverse complement strand
TGTCTTTCTGAGCTGCTTTTTGGAATCTTCTGTTCAGCTCTTTAGTATCTTGAATTCTTCCTTGTGCTTTGGCTTCTCTACGCTCCAGTGAAATCTTCAGAGTCTCTTCTGACATCCATTTAGGTCTTTTCTTCCTCTTCTGTCTTTGTAATGACTGTTTGCACTCTTCCTGGATGATACCTTTGGCATCCTCCCACAACTCAGTGTTCATGTCCCTGTTCAGGTTATTAAGATACTTGTTTTAATTTACTTTAGCTTTAGTTTGAACTTGTCCATGAGTAGTTGATGATCTATTCTAGAGTCAACACCTGGTCTAGTTTTCACAGCTTATATTGAGCTTCTCCAAATATTTTTCCATAGATGTAATCAAGTGAATGCCTGTGTTGACCATCAGGGGAAGTCCATGTGTACAGTTGCTGCTTGTGATTTTTATAAAAGGTATTCCCAATGACTAAATTATTGACTGTATAATATTCTATCATTCTATTTCCAGCCTCATTCCTGTCACCAAGTCCATATTTTCTGACCACTGATCTTTCTTCTTGGTTTCCAGCTTTTTCATTCTAGTCACTAATTATTACTAAGCAATATTGAGTGCATGTTTGATTCATTTCTGACTGCTAGATTTGGTAGAAATCTTCTATTTCCTCCTCTTTGGCTCTATATGTTCATTTATATATTTGAATAATAGTTGTACTCACAGGTCTTCCTTTGATAGACATGAATATTATCCTGTCACTCACAACATTGCTTACAGGATGGACCTAGAAATGGTCTTCTTGACTATGAATATAATGCTATTTTCCCCTCACATTTTCATTCCTAGCATTGTAGATTATGTGATTGTCAGAATTACAATGGCCCATGGCAATCCATCTCAGCTCTCGAATGCCAGTTGTTTAGTACCATCAAATCAGAATGGACCCATAGCTGACCCTCCCGTAGGTTTTCCAAGGCAGTTGACTAGTCGCAAGGGAAGAGATTGCCTAGCCTCCCCAGCAGAAACTGTTGGATTAAAACTGTTTGTCTTTGGGATTGCAGCATAGCTTTTTTACAGCGAGGCCACCTCACCAATGATTGTTGCGTACCTTAGAGCCAGAACTGACCCATAGCTGGCCCTCTGGCAGATTTTTAGATGTAGTTAATGGCACGGAGGAGATTGCCTAGTCTTCTTCTTCTGCAGAGCAACTGATGGATTTGAACCACTTGCCTGTGGGATTGTAGCACAGCTTCTTGCCACTGTTGTTGTCGTGTACTTTAGAGTCAGAACTGATGATCTACAGCTGACCCTCCGGCGGGTTTTCAGAGGCAGTTAATCACACAGGATTGCCCATCCTTCTCCCGCAGAACGGCTGGTGGCTTCAAACCGCATGCCTTTGCGAATATGACCAGTATGTGATCATTTATTCATTTCATTTCTTTTAAAACAGTGTATCATTTTCCTACATCATACTTTGTATATTACATGTCCCAATTATTAATGACTGTTTGCAACTGTTCCTCTTTTTATATTGTCCAATATGAAGGCTCAGTCTTCACTGCTGTATTTTATAGTCTAAATTTGCTCTATTATACATAGGATTTTTGAAGACCTGTTATTTTAGAAGTAGATGGCCAATAATTCTTTCTAGTCTGCCTTAGTTTGGAAATTCAGCTTTAATGTAATATCTGACACACAAGTATTTTACCCCAAAGGTGAGAGACAAGAATAAATAAATGTATCTAAACTATTAAGAGCATCAGTATGCAAAGACACTTCAACATGTAAAGATACTCCCCTAACACAAAAACTAACAGGTGAATTCAGTGTTGATCACTCCTCTTCATTGTCCCCCTCCTTTATCTTCCCCCAGCATCACTTCCTCCCACCCAGCTGCCCACCCTTGTGAGTGGCTTCTTTTAGGCAAAGCCTAACTAAACTAATACACAGTATGGTGGCCCCTGATCTCCTGACCTTTTGTTATCTCTTCTCCTCAGTAAGGATGGCTCTGTGGGCCTCCTGGCATGCTGTGTCTGGGTACTGCAGCTCATGGCCTCTCTGGCCCATCTCCTGGGCTCTCCTGGGCACTGCCACAGTGGGCCTCTTGCAAGCCCCGCTAGTCTCCATATAAGATATAGTTGTTGAAAATTTATTACATTTTAAACTTGAGTTACAAGAAGAAAGAGATATTTTATCTCTAATAAGAACTTTTTAAGCTAACTTTAAACCCAGAAATTTGAGAGTAACCTACTGATTATTGAGTGATCTACTGATGTTTACTTAATGTGATGTATTCAACTTTTATCATACTTTAAAATGGCTCTGGTGGTGATTTACTGATTATCTTAAACTTAATGACGGCTTTTTAAAAAATAAAAACAAAACCAACATTTTAAGAAGTCTTAAAGTGGAAAAAATTTAAAATGTAAAGTCACCCAAACAAAAGAGGTACAAAATAAATGAAAACGTATGCTGTTAAATGCTTCATGTGATTTACTTCATGTTTTACTTTCAGAGTAAAAGTTTAAGTTTTCCAGCCTGATTTTCTTTATTTAAGCAGGCCACCCTGTCTTTATCTGCTAAAGCTGAGGAGTGGGTACAAGCCTGTAAGTAATTAGCAAAACATCTAACTTAACTTGAATTGATTGAAGCTTCCAATGATTTCATTTTGCTTGGATTAACAATCAGCACCCTTGGAAACAGCGGTCAGGAAATCAGGGGATGTAGTACATGGGTGGGTCTGACTCACAGCCCATCCCTGGCCTAATTTTGGCTGCTAATGGAGCTTCTCCAATGATTTCTTCCACAGGTAGTCAATATGATTCCTCAGCAGTCCCATTAGGTAGTGTCTAGGCAGGGGAGGAGAGTCACCACCAATTACTCATGTGTAAGAGATCGATATTTGTTCCTCTCCCAAAGAAAGGTGACCCAACAGAATGTAGAAACTACAGAACAATCTCACTGATTTCACATGCAAGCAAGATTTTACTGAAGATTATCCAAAAACGACTGGAACAGCACATCAACAGAGAACTACCAGAAGTCCAGGCTGGTTTTAGAAGGGGTCGTGGTACTAGAGATATTGTAGCTGATGTTAGATGGATCTTGGCTGAAAGCACAGAATACCAAAGGAATGTCTATCTGTGTGTCATTGACTATGCAAAGGCATTTGACTGTGTAGATCATAACAAACTATGGCTGACTCTGAGAAGAATGGGAATCCCAGAACACTTGATCGTTCTAATGCGAAACTTATACTTGGACCAGGAGGCAGTCGTCAGAACAGAGCAAGGGAACACTGCATGGTTCAAAATTGGGAAGGGCGTACGCCAGGGATGCATCCTAGCTCCATACCTTTTCAGCTTATAAGCAGTACAGATTATCTGGGAGGCTGGGCTTTATGAAGAGAAATGTGGGGTCAAGATTGCTGGACGATTTATCAACAATCTGCATTATGCAGATGACACAATCCTGCTTCCTGAAACTGAAGAGGACCTGAAGCGCCTGCTGCAGAGTGTCAAGGACTGCAGCCTACAATATGGATTGAGGCTCAATGTCAAGAAGACAAAGCTTCTCACCACTGGACCAATTGGCAGCATCAGGATGGATGGTGAAGAGATTGAGATTGTACACAGCTTTAGTTTGCTTGGCTCCATAGTCAACAGTCTTGGCACCAGCAGCCAGGAAATTAAAAGGCGCATTGCCATGGGAAAGTCTGCTGTTAGGGACCTCTCCAAAGTACTGAAGAGTAATAGTGTCTCTCTGGAGACTAAGGTGCATCTGATACAGGACATGGTCTTCACAATCACTTGTTATGTATCAGAGAGTTGGACAATGACCAAGGAGGATAGAAGGAGAGTTGATGCCTTTGAGCTGTGGTGCTGGAGAAGAGTATTGAGAATACCATGGACTGCTAGGGAAACAGATTAGTCCTGAAAAGGGTTAAATCGGGTGGCTCCTTGGAGGCAAGGATTCTAAGGCTCCATCTAACATACTTTGGATATGTTTTGAGGAGAGACCGGTCGTTGCAGAGGGACATCATGCTTGGGAGGGTGGAGGGACAGCACAGGAGAGGAAGGCCCTCTATGAGGTGGATTGATTCAGTGACTGGGATATTTGGGATGAGAGTGTCAGAGATAGTGCGATTGGCACAGTACAGAGCGGAGTTTAGGGCTGTTGTACATAGGGTCGCTATGAGTCGCAAGCGACTCGACGGCACATAACAACAAACAAGTTCAAATTGAGGTCTAAGAAAATTTTAAAAGGTTTACAAGAACCTAAATTTCATCTTCAATCTATTCCACCTAAATTTCAAGATAATCTTTCATTTTCAAACATTGAACACCAGTAATTGATGACCAGATGAATTGTGAGACATCATCAAGGATATTATGCATGAAGAAAATAAAGGTCATTACAAAGACAGAAGTAAAAAAATGAAATGGATATCAGAGAGATTCTGATTATTGCACTAGAGCATCAAGAAGCAAAACCAAAGGGAAAACACGCCGAAGCAAAACAGCTGAACGAAAGATTTCAAAGGGCAGCTCAAGAGGACAATGCAAAATATTATCGTGGAATGTTCAGAGAACTGAAATTTGAAAATAAAAAGAGAAGAACTTATTCTGCATTTCTCAAGCTGAAAGAATTGAAAAGCAAGTTTAAATCTTGAAAGATGCTATGGGCAAGATGTTGAATGACCCAGAAAGGATTAAAAGAAGATGAAGGGAATACACAGAGTCATTTGACCCAAAAGAACTAACAGACACTGAAAAATGTCAGAAGTATGATAAGAACAGGCGTCAATGATAATGAAGGAGGAAATTGAAACTGTATTGAAGACATTGGCAAAAAAATAAGGCCTCAGAAATCTATGGGATACCAATTAACTTCTCTCCATTAACAGATATAGCCCTACATGCACTCACCAGTCTATTCCAGGAGATTTCGAGGAAAGCTGTCTGGACAAGAGCTTAGAAGAGATCCCTATTTGTTCTCATTCCCAAGAAAGGTGATCCAAAAGAATGTGAATAGTATTGAACAATATCATTAAGATCACATTCAAGTAAAATAATGCTGAATATCATTTAAAAACTAGTAGGACAGTAAATCAATAGGGAAATTCTAGAATATCAAGTAGGATTTATAAGATGCCATGACACCAGAAACATCATTGCTAATAGCACATGGATTCTGCTTGAAAGTAAAGAATACCAGAAGAACATCTGTTTCTGCTTTATTTACTATGCAAAGACATTTGACTGGATCATAAGACGTTATGGCTAACATTAAGAAGAATAGAATTCCAGAGCACTTAATTGTGCTCATGCAAAACCTATACCTAGACCAAGGTGCTGTTATGCAAACAGAGCAAGGGAACATTACATGTTTTAAAATTAAGAATAGAGTGTGTTGGGGTTGCATTCTTTCTATGTACCCATTCAATCTTTATTCTCAGCAAATTATTTGAGAAACCTAACTCTATGAAGAAGAGTGTGCATCAAGATTGGAGAAAGACTCACCAATAACCTGAATTATAGAGATGACATAACCTTGCTTGCTGAAAGTGAAGAGGACATGCAGCACTTGATGCAGATCAAAGAATAAAGTCTTCAATATGGATCGCATCTCAACGTCAAGAAACATAAATTCTTACCACTGGACCTATAGGCAACATCATGATGGAGAAAATACTGAAACTGTCAACAACTTCATCTTTCTTAGATTCACAATTAATACCTTTGCTACAGCAGTCAGGAAATCAGGAGAATGACAAAGAAAAAGTATGTCTTGGATAAAATGCAGCCAGAGTGCCCTTTGGAGGCAAAGATGATAAAGCTTTTCCTCACATACTTCGAGGATATTACTAGAAGAGACAATAGAAGGGGCATCATGCTTCAAAAGGCAGAGAGTCGGTGATGGAAAGGAAGACCTTCAACCAACTGGATTGACACAGTTATTGCAACAATGGGCTCTCGTGTTTCAAAAAGTATGAGGATAGCACAAGATAGGACAGGGTTCAGATCTGTTGTTCATTGGGTCACTGTGGCTCATACTCAACTCGATGGCACCTAACAACATTACATTGAACAAATCTGCTGTCAGGGATTTTTCCAAAATCCTGAAGAGATAATAATGACAGCTTGAAGACTAAGGTGCATCTGATTGAGGTAATGATCTTCTCAATCACCTGCCACATATCAGAGAGCTGGACAATAAGAATGAATAAAGAATAAGTGATACCTTTGAATTGTGGCACTGAAGAAGAGTGCTGAATATGCCATAGATTGACAAATGAACAAACAGATGTGTGCTTGAAAGTATGTGCCCAGAGTGCTCCTTGAAGACGTGGATGATGAAGCTTCATCCTTCACACTTTGAATACGCATCTAGGTGAATCTATTCTTTAGAAAGGGACATCATACTTAGAAAGATGAAGAGTCAGTGAAGGAAAGGAAGATCCCCGAGGTGTATTGATACTGTGACTTCAGCAATGGGCTCTACTGTCTCAGAAATGATGAGGATAGCACAGGGTAGGGCAGATTTCATTGGCTGTTCACAGGGTCAATGTGAGTCATACTTGACTTAATGTTACCTAACAATGACAGCAATTGGTTGTTAATTACTTTCTTTAAAGAAGTGTGTTGTAGTTGTTGGGTGCCATTAAGTTGACTACATCTCATATAAATCCTATGAATAAGAGATCTAAACCTTGCCTATTCTGTCCCATCTTCAAGATTTCCCACTTGATTGAACCACACTGTAGAGGCATTGGATCAATCCACCTTCTAGAGGGTCGCATTCTCTCTGACATCATTGGTATTTTAGCACTTTGGGGAACACCTCAACAGCAGAGTTCCTAATACAATATGTCTTTTGATTTCTTGATGGCTGTTACCAAGGGTGCTGATTATGGATCTAAGTAAATTATGGACAATTTCCATTTTTTTCCCTCCTATCATATTGTTTATTGGCCAAGTGGTAAGAATTTTTATTTCCTTGGCATTGAGATGTAATTCATATTGAAGTATGTAGACTTTGATTTTTCTGTAGCAAATGTTTCAAATCTTCAAGTCATCTTCACTTTCTGTGAATAAAAGCTATGTTATCTGCAAAACACAGATTGTTAGTGGGGTTTCCTCCAAATCCAATGCCGTGTTCTTCTTCATATAATTGAATTTCTCAAATTATTTACTCAGCAAACAAATACAAGAGGTATGGAGTCAAAGGCTATAGCATTGATACACAGTTTTCTTGGTTTTAAATCAGGCAGTGTTCCTTTGCTCTGGATAACTTAATTTTCTAGGTCTAGGTTTTGCATTAGCACAATTAAGTGTTCTGGAATTCCCATTCTTCTCTATGTTACCATAACTTGTTATGATCCACACAGTCAAATGCCTTTGCACAGTCAATAAAACACAAATAACACAAATGATAGAACCTCCTTCTGGTATTCTCTGCTTTTAGTCAACATCTATCTAACATCAGCAATGACACCAACATCTATCTAACATCAGCAATGACATCCCTGGAGACAAGCCTCTTCTAAATGCAGCTTGAATTTTTGGCAGTTCTTTCAGTGTACTTTCATAATCTTCAGCAATACTTTGCTTCTGAAATGAACTATATTGTTCAATAATATACATACTGTATTGGATCAAATTTTTAAATTTTTTTTTAATGAGAACAAATCTCTTCCAGTCAACTGGCTGGAAAAGGGCCTGGATAGTCTTGTCTAGTACTTATCCCACTGTACCCCAGGGAACAGGTGAGCAAGAAAGGAGATCTCTACTTTCCCTTCTCCGTTTTAATAAAAAAAGTATCACTCTTTTCCCTCTTACATACAATATTTCCTAGTAAGACTCCCTTATAAAAATATCTTACAAATAACTGATGCTAAACTATTTGCATTTTGTTTATTTGTGTGTGTGTGTGTGTGTGTGTGTGTGTGTGTGTGTGTGTGTTCTCTTTTTTTAGATTTTATTTTGGTTTGCTTACAAAGTTAATACATTGTGTTTCACACTAGTCTTCATTCACATTGTGTTTTAATATTTGGTGTTTTTTAAACTGAAACGTGTGTGATATACTCAATATTATGGCCAGTAAATGTTGAATTCACATCTTGATTTTATATACCCAAGTCCAATATGTATTAGCATGTGTGTTTTCTATGATAAAATTTCTAACATGTAATGTTGTTGTTGTTGTTGTTATGTGTTGTTGAGTTGGAAGTGAGTCATAGTTGACCTTTCAAGGAGTTTCCAGAGGAGGAGATTGGTTCTTTTTCTCCTGTGGAGAAGCTAATAGATTATAACCGCTTTTGGGTTGACCATCCAACTCCTTACTCATTAGAACATTGGGTAAATTCTGTATTTTTTTTCTTTCATTATATAATAAAACAGCAAATTTGTACTTATTTACTATGGTCAAATACAGCCACATTTAGGTTTAGTTAAAATTAGCTCTTGAGTAAAATATTCTAGATAGTGTGTAATCAAGAAGAAATTTTAATTCTCAAATAGATTTTCTTTTTTTTAATTGGTAAAAAAACATATTGGGGGTACAAGGAGGTGAGGGTTGTGGGAAGAAGAGTGAGGATGGGCAGGGATGCAGTTGCAGAGTTGCAGAAATTGGTTGGTGGGGGGAGAAGGTGAAGGAAATGAAAAGGATCCAGTGGGGACCAGATGCTACAGGAAAATGACAAGCATTTTCCAATGGTAATTAAATCAACTGTCTTATTGATTTGGGAACTGGATGCCGACTCTCTGGCTTCTTCATGCTGAACAGGGGCGTTGATGTGAAGGGGGAAAGGGAGGATACTCTATCAGCTTACTGATGATCTTGGGTTAAGGCTGCTTGCCTTCTTGTTCTGTTAGAAGATATTTTCCTGTCATTTGCTCCCCTCTGGACTGCAAAGTGTCCTCCCAGGTGGGTCCAGTGGGGATGGGTGGCCGAACCCAGAGGCTCCATCCTCCCCCGCTTCTCCAGCTGGCAGTTGCACTTCCTCTCTGTCACTGGCACTGGGTTCGAGGTCAGGTCTGAAGTAAAACTCAGTGTTAAGGTTACCTGTAGGAAAGGGAGCAAACCTAGAGAGGACAAACTTGTGAGTTACAAATAGAGGAGTTTTGGGGGTGTTGCTTTCAGGGTTACTGAGGGAGAGGGTGGCAGAAAGTAGCCTAGAAAAAATTCTCTAGATACCCTAGGCATTTTTTTCCCTACCCAGGAGTCAGATGGCACAATCTGGGGACTGAGGGGCTATGACTGCTCGCCCCAAGCCGAGGTTCGAAGACAGCCCACCCCGGGCAGAGGTCCGTGATGGCTCGCCCCGAGCTGAGGGCCAAAGACAGCCCGTCCCGAGCAGGGCAACACCCCCAACGGGCTGGCTGGTATACTCCCCCACTAATTGTCCCCACCCCAATCTGGTCCCCTCACCTGACCGAGGACTGTGTGGCCAGAGACAGCGTCTCCAATTCCAACACCACCACTCCCCATAAGTGGTCATACTATAATTTGAAGTAGGTATCACTGCTCTCCCCCTTTATAAATGCCAAATGGAACCTGAATTGTGAACAGGCTCCACCAAGGTCTAAACAGCTTTTGGCAGAAGCATTCAACAGATCAAAATATGTGGTGCATTTAGGATGTCGGTCCTCTTGGACATGCTGCCACTGTTAAGTGTCATCAAGTAGACAACTCACAGTGGCTTTCAACAATCCATTCTATAGGTGATCATCTCTGGTTTTCCAAGGAAACCCAAACATGTAGGCAGCAGGGCACACGTCCACCCCATGGGCGTTGGGGTGCATGCCCTGTTTTCCCTGCAGGTGGCCGGTGGGCACACACCACTCCCCAGCACGGGCAACTGGCGGGCGCTTGCCATCTCCCGTGCATCATCTTCCACACGGGTGGCCGGCGGGTGCGTGTCATCTTGTGCACAGGCGGCCGGTGGGCGCCCGTCGCATGCGGGCAACCAGCAGACATGCGTCATCTCATGTGCGGGCAGCAAGTGGGGGTGGGTGTGCGCCATCCCCCAGCAACGGAAGCTGGCGGGCACATGTCATCTCACATGCAGGCTACTGGTGGGCACACATTATCTCTCAATGGGTGTGTGTCATCTCGTGCACAGGCAGCCGGCTGTTGCGCACCATCACCCAGTGCAGGCGGCCAGCAGGCGTGCGCCATCTCCCACACATGCGACTGCCAGGCGTGAACCATCCCCCAGTGTGGGCGGCTGGTGAGCTCACGTCATCTCACGCCTAGGTGGCTGGCGTGAGTGCGCCATCTCCTGAGTGTCATCCCCCACACGGGCAGCTGGCAGGCGCGTGTCATCTCGTGCGTAGGCAGCAGGCAGGCACGCATCATCCCCTAGCCCGGGTGGCTGCCAGGCGAGTGCCGTCTTCCATGTGGGTGGCCGGCAGGCGCAAGCCATCTCCCGCTCCTCATCTCCCACAAGGGCGGCTGGTGGTCGCGCCTTGTCTCGCATGGGGGAGGCCAGTGGCTGCCCGCTTCCCCTGCCGTCCCCATCTTGGCTCCAAGAATTCTCCCCAGAACCAGTCCACTTTGCTGCAGTGTGGCAGCTCCACTGCACCAGTCCTGGGGAGGCCCGGTGCCCACTCTCCATCCTGTGCAAGGGATTCCATAGGTTCCGCTGTGGGAGCTTTATGGAGCTGTGGCTGCAGTGCGGTGTAGTGCGGGCTCTGTGGGAGGGGGTTGGGAGCTGCGGCACTCACCCATTCTTCCTTGAGAATCCTTGAATTCCTGTTGCTGAGCCTCAATCCTCACTGAAGACCAGTCATCAACTGTTTAACTGTTCAATTATCAATAAACAGAAGTCTGTAAAAGGCCATAGTGGCCCTGTTCCAAGTGGACCGCTGCTCCCTCAGCTCACCACGTTGTCTTTGCCTCCGCCGCCATCTTGGATCTCCTCAAATACATTTTCTAAGAAGGCATCACACCTGTGGCATGGCAAGGACTTCAAAATTCCACCAGAAGCTCTGGGAAGCACATACCATGAATTGATTTTATAGTCTTTAGGGCTTACCCAGGTAATAATATACTATAGATAAACATTGGCATTGGTGAGATTTCAGACTTCATCTTTTTCTCCTTCCTTTGAATTTTTCTATCATTTCTGGAAACTCAAGTGCCTCACTCAACTGCTTCTAAGTGCCAAAGATTCCTGCTTTTAGTAGTGACAATAAAGTTGTGTTTTTTTTATGACTAAGTAGTTTTTGAGTTACCTTATGTAACAGGCTCCACCCTGTGTTTTATAATCACTCTGTATTTATATTCACAGTATCAATTTAGGTTCCAAAATATTAGTAGTTTAGGAGTGAGAAAATTGAAGCAGAGTGAAGTAGTTTGCCCAAATTCACATCTCTGGAATTTGGACTCAATGGAAAGAGCCCTGGTTGGTATAACCAAGCCTCTAGGTTTGGCTGCACCACTTGGCAGCCAAAGCAGTTTGGTGAGGTCTAGATTATTAACCAAAGACCAGGAATTCAAATTCACTAGTCAGTATGGAGGACGTTCTGGTGCGTAGATATAAGAAGCTGCACTGCAATCCCAAAGGCACACAGTTTGAATCCAACCAGCTTCTCTGCAAGAGACACCCGAGCAGTCTTCTCAGGTGCCACAAACTGCCTCTGTAATCCCTCCAGAGGGCCAACTATGGGTCGGTTCTGACTGAATGGTACTCAACAACAACGATGAAAGTCAGGATGGAAGACAGCTGTAAGGGGCAAATGTGTCCTTGGGATCTGGCTATGTGCCTTGCACTTGAGGTGTCCCCAGAAGGAAGATTGCAGGCAGTTCTCATACATCTTAAGATACTTACTCTTTTGATAATAGAAACAAATATTCCTGCTCTTGATAATATTGCTGCAAATGTAAGAAAACACGGTTTATGAATACCAAGAAGTTTTATTTGTATAAATGTCTTTTATCAGGGTATTTGGCTCATACTGGCATTATGAAGTAATCCTTAAAGTTCTCATTTCTTTTTTAAAAAATATTATTATTATTATAAACTTTTTTAAAAGAAAAATAAAACTATACTTGGATGACATAGTTAATAATGTAGAAAATGACATGGACACCTTATGACTTCTGAATTATTATAAATTTTAATGAAAACTTACAGAGACTTTTAATTTGCATTCATTCATTGTCACAATTTTCTCCCTGCCCACCCTTCCCTCCCGGGCCCCCATTTGCTCTTCTCTTTGAAAAGTAAAAGAAAAATTATTTCATTGTTATACAGTCACGCCCCTCCCCACCCCAGTCCACTCCACTATGCAGCCTTTGTTTTGGACTCATGTCATGACAATAATATCTAATCATATACACCTTTTAAACAGTTCTCTCCCTCATCTGTTTCAATGCAGTATACATTATTTATCCTATCTTTCTCAGTCTCCCTCTCCATCTCCTATGTCAGTCCCATTTTAAGACAGTTGCACTATGCAGTATTTGTCCTTTTGTGACTGAGATATTTCACTCATCATAATGTCCTCCAGGATCATCTTTTCTCATTTCTTTATGAACTGTTTATTTGTTTCTGAATGCTAATACAAATAGGGGCTCTGCAGTTTCTCGGGGTTATTAGCCTGAGAGAGCTTCTAGCCCTCTGGAACCACATTTTGCTTCCTTCTGCTCCTCTCACAAGAAACAACAATAGCTTTGGTGCCCTAGTGGTAAGGTGCTGTACTTCCGTCCTAAAGGACTCAAATCCACCAGCTGATCCTCAGAAGAAAGATGAGCACTCTTCTCCCATGCAATTAAACTGCCTTTGAAAACCTGCTGAAGGTCAGCTATGTGTCTGTTGCAACTCGACAGTACACATCAACAACAGTCAGTATGGATTATATCTCAACATTAAGAAAACAAAAATCTTTACTACCAGGTCAATGGCACCATCATGATAGGTGAAGAAAGTATTAAACTTGCTAATAATTTTATCTTGCTAAGATCCAAAGTCAATACTATTGGCACTGTAGTCAGGAAATTTAAAAAAAAAAAGGTTGCATTTGGAAAAATCTACTGCCAAGACCTATTCAGAGTGCTAAAAAGCAATGATGTCAGTCTAAAGACTGAGGTGCACCTGATACAAGCCCCTCTGAGAGATGGAGAGATACAATGTCTGTGACATTGGGGTCGGGTGTGTCAGAGATGATGGAGATGGCTCAGGACAGGGCAAGGTTCAGTTGTTCATAGGGCCACTATGAGTCATGGTCAACTCAACAGCACATAACAACAACAGTCACTCTATGTAAGGAGAAAAAAAGTAGTCTGTTCTCTTAGGATTGCTCATTAGGGAGCCATATAAAACAAAAATGGCAGTTCTGGTGGTATAGTCCTTAGAGAGCTGCATTGCCAACCCGAAGGCAATGCCTCTCTGGATGTTCAGATTTACCAGAGGCTCCTCAGGAGAAAGACAGGCTTCAGAAAGCCGACGAAGGATTGACTAGGAGACATTTCTGATGCAACAGTAGGGAGTTTTTTTTATAATAAAAGAAGCCCAGCCCAGCCCTGTGGAGTAAATTCTGACTCATAATGAGCCTCTCTCCACTTCAGATTTCAAGAGTATAAAATTTGCTACTTTAAACCAGCAACTCTTTAGTTAGCAGCCCAACATCTTATGCCCTGAGCCACTCGGGGAATGCTATGGCAAGAGGGTACTTCGTCCTACATGGTTGTCTTGTGTCAGAATTGTCTGGACAACATGCAATACAAGAGAGTCACTCCAAAGGCTGACTATGCACTTGTGAGCTGTAACCCGGCCTGTTCATCCTGAGTCTACTCACATACCTCAAGCTTTCAGAGTAACTAATAAGGGTAATTATTTTCTTTTTCTCATAGAAATTTATACTTTCCCCCCATACTTCTCCCCCTAAATATTTCATGGAAACACATTTAGAAATTATCGTGCCTTACAACTCTTTTTCTCTGAGCCTCCCTTTCTCTGTTAATTCATGAAACCATTAGGAAAGGTGATATTAATAGCTGTTACAGGGATAACTTTAAAAGCCCCCTTCTTTTTCACCTCTGTATTGCTCTTGAAAAGGGCTGTTGCCTAAACCAAACACTAAATAGCTGTGGAAAATTTAAGCCTTCTAATAAAGCTGAGAGTGAATATATTCCTGGTTTTACTGATCTCATTTTACACCATCTGAACAAACATCTCTTCTCTTTATGAAGGTCACATCATAAAAACACTCATCTTAAAAACCACTCAACTTATATCCCCACAGAGTCCATTCCATGACATTGCAGCTAGAGTGCTTCCTGTATCTGGATGTATTTCTGGTCAACCAAGTGCTAACTTGCTTTCCACCTCTGTCATTCTTTGGGCAAATGATGATTCTCACACTGTAACTACAGGGTTTTAGGAGACAAGTTACGGATTTACATGAGGGAGCTTTGGTGACCTCCAGGGTTAAGCTTTGTTCTGCCAAGCCAAATGCAGATAGTACATACGCCAACTGTTCTGTTGGAATTGGCAATCTCCTTCAATTCCATTTGTTGTTGTTGATTGCCATCGAGTCGAGTACAACTCAGAGCAACCCTATGAACAAAAGGCCTGGAATCTTTCTATAACTGTCGTCATTTATCAAAGATCCAAGAATTTCAGAGGCATGTTGTTTAGAAAGTGGATTCCACTCCTGCTTCCACCAATTCCATTTACAGCCTCTGAAAACCCACTGTGGGTGTTCACTTTGATCAGTTTTGACTCAGTGGCACATAAAAACAATAATAGCAGGGCCCCTTGGACAAAATAACTATTTTTTGGCTTCAGAAGTCTGATTCATCCAAAATTCTTTCCTATCACTTTGAAATTGGAGTCTGTTATGAATAACCTTAATTCTGTGTTGCTAGAAAAATTGGAAGAGGAATATTTTTGTAGCTCAAATATTTAGGTAGCAGCTATTTATGGAAATACTGGTGGTTCACCCACCCAAAGGTTCCTGGAAATAAAGATGTGGGGATCTGCTTCTGAAACAGTACCATTTTGAAAGCCCTGTGGAACACAGTTCTCCTGAGAAACACGTGGGCTAGCCATGAGACGAAGAGGATGTGAGAGCAACTGGGGTGTTTTTTGTTTGTTTTGTTACTGGTTTGTTTGTTTTTTAGGGTCACAATATATGAAGAAATATTATCTGAGAAAACAGTAGCCAATCAGAGGAAAAGGATTTTAAATAGAGGAGTCAGTGGATTCAGGCAGGATTTAATGGCAGCAGTAACCAGTGACTTTGCCATGCTGTCAGTTGTAAATAAACTTGAAGACAGCAAATCCTGGGCCTATCCACAGTGCTTTCCCACTGGGGCTCTGCGTCACTTTCCTAAGGCTTTGATAACAAATTACTTCACATACAACAACAAAACTATAGACTCTTAAATTTCTAAATGCCAGAAGACTCCAATCTACCAGACAGCCGATGCTCCCTCTAACGCGTTTTTTGGGTGTTTTTTTTTAATAAATTTTATTAATTTTAATGAACATTTACAGAGATTTTGCCTTTCTATTCATTCGTTGTTGCACAATTTTCTCTACCGCCCTTCCCTCCAGTTCATTCCTCTTTTTTTTATTTCCCCCCTGAAAGTCTGTTTTAATTGTCCCATTGCCACAGTGCTTGTCAAAGCCAGTTCTGATTAATCTCCTTTGTCAGTGTATC
>NW_006399860.1:4238579-4239439 GCF_000299155.1 Elephantulus edwardii | reverse complement strand
AATAAAAGGCCTATTGACTAGCACTTTGTCTATTATAGTATGAAGGTTAGGAACCACAAGACCTCTAACAGTTTTAAAGGAAAATCCTTCCTTACCTCATGCGGACTTCTGTTGTTTTAGTACCTGTTGGCTTGTGGCACTATAACTCCAGTTCCTGCTGGGGTAAGGGCCAGAATGTAGGCAGAAGAGGGGAGAATTCTTTTTTTCTTCCTGTTTATACTAAGCTTTTTTAATTAATTTTAACAAACATTTACAGAGACTCTGGATTTCCATCCATTCATTGTTGCACAAAGAGAAGTCAAAGTAAGAGCTTGAGGTACAGGTATAATGGCAGGAAAGAGGAACAGCCACCCCACTAATGTCCTGAGAACCAAATATCTTCTGTTTAGCATGTCGGAATGTGTCAAGCCATCTGTAACCATTAGATAGGACTCCTGAATGTTCGTGTTAACAGACTTTAGATATATGCAGAGATTAGGTTTAATTATTATTAGAATGATGTGAAATAACTCCGGAGACTCCCAGAATAAACCATATGAAATTTTGGTGTACACGAGACTGGAAAGTTAGAAGAACTGCTTTTGCTACTGTGAAAATGCCGTTGTAACATGAATTGTTAAAATTAGTGTGGCATATATTGTTTCATGTAGAACTGGTATAAAATGTAAAAGTGAATGAAAAATCCAATTGCCATTCAGTTGATTTCAATTCACAATGATGCCATGTGAGCCAAAGCTGAACTATTTTCCTCCATGGGGGTTTTAATGGCTGGATTTTTTTTTAAATTAAATTTTATTAGTTTTAATGAACATTTAGAGATTTTGGGTTTTCATTCATTCATTGTTGCACTGTTTTCTCCA
>NW_006399860.1:4212480-4224919 GCF_000299155.1 Elephantulus edwardii | reverse complement strand
GGTAAAAATCTTCTATCTCCTCTTCCTTGGCTCTGGTTGTTGGTGCATATATTTGAATGATAGTGGTATTCACCGGACTTCCTTGTATGCATATAGAGATTATCCTGTCACTGATAATATTGTACTTCAAGACAGATCTAGATGCATAGGAAGTGATTAAAAAGACCACAGCCTCAATCAAGAGCACCTTAGTCCTTAAAGTGACTTATTTACTCCTTAGTGATTTGGAGAGGTCCCTAACAGTAAATTTGACTGATGCAATTTAACTCTGCTCTCCTGATTGCTGATTCCAAGTGTGTTGATTGTTGATCCAAGAAAGAGGAAGGTGTTAATAATTTCAATCTTTTATTTATTTTTTTAAAATTTCACATCATCTTTCATGATGCTGCCTATCTGTCCAGTGGTGAAAGTTTTTATTTTCTTGATATAATATTGGAAGTAATAGATTTTTATCTTCTTTACCAACTCCTTGAAGTCCTCCTCATTTTCAACAAGAAAAGTTATGTTACATGCATAACACAGGCTGTTGATAAGACTTCATTCCATCCTAATGCTATGTTCTTGTTTTTTATTGACTCATTTTATTAACATGGGAAAGTCACCAGACATGCAGCTATTCTATACTGTCAAGCATCTTTCTTTAGGCTTTCTGCCTCCTAGGCAGGTGTATGCTTAGATCCATGATTAAAGGGTACACAGCATTTCCTGAAAGACTCATTTTAAATATTGAAGCAGTAAAAACCAATCAAATTCCAGGCTGTTTTTGTAAGTTTCATTTCATAGAATCCACCTCAAATGATTTGCACAGCATGAAGAGTTAGTAGTTATATAGAGAGGATACAGCCTTGATGCACACATTTCATGATTTTAAACCATATAGCTTTCCTTTGTTTTATTTACACCACATACTCTTGATCTAGGTATAGGTTTTGCATGAGCATAATTAATTGCACTGAGATCTCCATTATTCTCAAGGTAAGCTATAATTTGTTATGATCCACACAGTTAAAGCAGTGGTGGCTTCCATTTTCTAAACAACATGCCTCCAAAAACTCTATGACCTTTGATAAATGACGATAGCTATAGGAAGGCTTCAGATCTTTTGTTCATAGGGTTGCTATGAGTTGAGGGAATCAACAACAACAACAAACCACACAGTTAAAAGCTTCTGCATACTAAATAAAGCACAAGCATAAATTCTTCTGGTATTTTCTGGTTTTAGGTAAGATGCATACAACAGCAACAATGATATCTGTGGTGCCATGGCCTCTCATAGGCCCAGTTTCGATTTCTGGCCATTCTCCCACAATGTATTATTCTAGCCATTTTTGAATGATCTCCATTAATATTTTGTTTGCTTGTGAGGTTAATGATATTGTTAAATAACTTCCACATTCTCTTAGATCACCTTTCTTAGGAAGAGGAACAAATATAGATCTCTTCCAGTCATTGGCCAGGTAGTTCAACATTTTGTGGCACAGAGTGGTGAGCATGTCCAGGCCTTTCATTTGAAACAAGTCACCTGATATTCCACTGATTCCTTGGACCTTATTTTCTGCAAATGTTTTAGCGCAGCTTAAATTTCTTCTTCAACATCGGCTTTTGATAATATGGTACTTCCTGAAATATTTCCATGTCAATCAGTTCTCTTTTATACAGTGCCTTGCTATGACTTTTCCTTCTTCTTCTTGTGAACAGTTGAGTTAGAACCAATCCACAGTTGACCTCCCAGCAGGTTTTCATAGGCAACAAATCATATAGGAAGAGATTGTCCATCCTTTCATAGAACAATTGGTGGTTTCATACATGTGCCTTTGGGATTGAAGCACAGATGTACATAAATATTTAATGATTCTTATTGCTATTTGTGAACAATTCAATAGACATATTAAGTGCTTTTGTGATCACCACTGAATGCTTTCTTCTAGGGTGAGCTACTGGACATTACTCTTACGCCCCCAGGACGCAAAATTTAAAGAAGTTTCCTTTAGATCTCCCATACGGTTTAATGAATAGTGCCAGAGAAGATGTGCTGTTCCAGCCATTTTGGGATAATTTTTAGCAGAATCTTTCTTGCATGTAATATTAATTCTATTGTGAGATAATTTCCACACTCTGTAGGGTCACTTTTCTTTGGAGTGGAAGCAAATACAGATCTCTTCCATGTGGTTAGCCAGGTGGTTGTCCTCCACATTTCTTGGCACAACTTGGTAAACACATTCAAGCAGTATCTGTTTGTTGAAATGTGTCATTTGGTATGCCATCAGTCCCTGGGGCCTTGTTTTTTGCCTATTCCTTCAGAGCAACTTAAAATTTCTTCATCATCATAGACTCCTGCTCATAGATTGTTTCATGAAATTCCTTTATGTAAGCCAATTTCTTTTTGTACAATTACTCTGTTTCCTCCTTCCATTTCTTTAATGATTTCTGGATAATTTAATATTCTGCCCAAAGCATCCGTTAGTATTACAATTGAAGGCTTGAATTTGTTCTTCAGTTTCTTCAGCTTAAGAAAAGCTAAACAACTTCAGCCCTTTTGATTTTCTAACTCTTGGCTCCAAAATCAACACTCTTGGTACCAGTAGACAGAAAATGAAAAGATGGATCACATTGGGAAAACATGCTGTCAAAGCCTTCTTCAGAGTTCAGAAGAGCAATGATGTCAATCTGGAAACCAAGGAGTGCCTGACCCAGGCCACTGTCTTCACAACTACTTGCTATGCATCAGAAAGTTGGACCGTGATTAGGGATGACTGAAGAAGAATGGGTGTCTTTGAACTGTGGTACTAGAGAAAATATATTGAATATACCATGGAATGCTAGAAGAACAAACAGGTTTTCATCCTAAAGAGGATGAAACAAGGCTGCTCTGTGAAGCCAAGGATTCTGAAGCTTTGTCTGACATACTTTGGGCATGTTGCAAGGAAGGACCAGTCCTTGGAAGAGGGACATCATACTTAGGAGAGTGAAGAGACAGCACAAGTGAGGAAGACCCTGAATGAGATGAATTGACTCAGTGACTGAGGTAATAGATGTAGGTGTGTCAGAGACAATAAGGTTGGTTTGGGATAGAACAGGGTTCAGAGCTGTTGTATATAGTGTTGCTATGAGTGGCTATCAACTTGAAGGCACATGACAACAAAAGCAACATTAGAGAGGAAACTTCCCTTTTTTGCTGGTGAATAAATGTTTGGCACAAAAGCATTACTCATGTTGGATGTAAGAGAATAGTCCTAAATTGGACAGCTCTGTATAAGATTTTTTATTAGTCCTCCTATTTTTTTTAACTGTGATTTAATAGAAGTTTACAAAAATGTTGAGTTTTCATTCATTTGTTGATACACATTTCCTCCATTCCTCTCTTCTCCTCTCCCTCTTCCTCCCCTCCCTTTCCCCCTCCCCTCTTCTCTCCCCTCTCCCCTCTTTTTCTCTTCTCCTCCACATTTGTAATTCATGTCTTGTACCAGATTGGTAATTGTTGCATGTAATGTCTGGTCATCTATTCCTTTCAGATAGTCCTTTTTTCCACCTATTCCAGTGCCGTGTTTGTCATCTATCCACTATTTTCCTCTTCTCCCTCCCCTCGCTGTGTCAATCCTATTTTTATAACAGTGATCTTATGCAATACTTGTGATTTTGTGACTGAAATACTTCACTCAGCATAATGTTTTACAGATTCATCCATATCCTGTAGTGTTTCTCAGTCCAACATATTTGTGTACTAGCTGTACGCCTGTTTGCCTCAACACATATCCTCTTGAAGGTGCTATTTTATAACTGTATCAGTCTTTATCTGTAACAGCCCCAGATCTTGATCAAAGTAACCACTTATCTGTTTTACTAGTTACCCCTATCCATTCCATACGCATTCCCCCTAAAATATCTTATAACCTCTCATCTATGGTGGTCCTTTATTTCCTGTGTTGATTTCTGTGTAATTATTCCTTTAATTAGATTACAGTTATTTTTAGACTTTTTAGCAGGGAGAAAGATAACACATGTGTTCGTCTATCATCTTGAACTGTAACTGTTATGCAAAATACAAGTGCTTCAAGACATTTAAAAATAATTACTAAGTAGGCCATTTCACCCTTCAGAACTTTAATGTGTTTCCTCTCCATAGAGCTAGCTATAAACGTTAGTAATGCAGTCCATATGAATGTGTCAGGCTAGTATTTGAGGGCCTCGTGGTTAAAGGAGCTCTGGTAGCCTAGTGTAAGTAGTTACATTACCAACCCGATGGCTCCATGCCAGAAACGTGGGCTCTATCTCCCTATGCCCTTTGATGCTTCTTTAATTCCACTGGAGGGTGGTGTTATGCCAATTCTGACTGTATGACATGAACAAGCAGTTAAGGAGTTGTGCTCCCAACGTTAAGCCAGGTGGCTGGAAGCTACCAACTGCCCTGTGAGAGAATGATGCGCAGTCTCCTCCTGTGTGATTGACTGCCCCTGACAAGCAGCTAAAAAGGTGACCTATGTGTCAATTCCAACTCAACAGCAGTGAGTTGAGTTGTTGAGCATGTCCACAGTGAGTTGTACTGCTGACCCAAAGGCCATGCATCTCTGATGGTTCAAGTCTACCAGAGATTCTGAGGGAGAAAGACAGGCAGTCTCCTCCCACTGAGATTTAAAGCATTAGAAACTACTTGAGAAAGAGTCCTTATGAGTTAAAACTGGTTCCAGAGTGGAGACTTATTCTCCACCCAATATAATAGTTCCCAGAACTCAGCCTGCAGAAGTCCGTGTCCTTTGGAGATAACAGATATTATAAGAAAATATGACATGTGCTTGGGGGAGAGGGAAACCAATACATTACACCTATTAAGTACATAGTATTTTAAAGTCATTTATTTTTCTAAAGTTCATATATTTATCTAGCTCAACTATTATAGAAGCCTGCAGGTGTGGTGGGCAATATTTTTCATTGCTATCCAAAAGGTCATCACTTGAATCTACCAGCTACTCCATGAAGGAAAGATCAGACAGTCTCCTATAAACATTTACAGCCTCAGAAAACCAATAGGGGTTCACTGTGGGCCATAATGACTTAATGGCAGACAGCAGGCTTGGTTTGGGTTTAAATATGGTTGGGTTTGATCCACTGAGAAAAAGAATAGCTTTATCTTCAAGATAAATTTATATTTGGGATAATTTTTTTTACTCTAGCAAAGTGATCACATGTTAGGAAAAATGTTACAATTTTTGTTTTATGACCATAATGTGAAAGTCTCATTGTATGTTAAAAGCAAACAAAAACAAATTACCACCAAACCATCTTCTCTCCTTTATTTGTTCTTATTCTGCTCTCTTCTCATTGAAGGGATCTCACTTTCCTGGCCTGAGTGATTTCTGGTCTGGTTTCTTCTTTGAAAGATGCAATCGTAGAGACTTTCCAATGAGAAGGTAGTTGATAAGCCAACAAGTTCATGAGTGAATTCCTGAGAGTGCTGGTGTCTTAGTGGTCAAGAGTGTTTGTGCTGCCAATCCAAAGATCCTCAGTTGAATTCACCACTACTCTAGGAGGGAAAGATGAGGAGTCTCCTCTCTTGTGATTTATCATCTCTGAAAATCTGCTGGAGGGTCAGCTATGAGTAAGGTTCTACTTGACTGTACCTACCCACTGTTCCTCGTGGTGCCGAGTCTCAACAGAGTACATGGAACCATCATGCTGGTGCAACATTTCAAAATCACATTCTAGAATTAAGGAGCCTACATGAACAATTTAAAATTTTACAGCCAATTCTTTCAATATTATTTATCAAACAAATGTTTTCTCTCTAGAGTCCAATACACAATACAACCTTAGGACAGCCATGGACCCTAGCAGAGAGTTCATGGTCTATGTTAAGAAATGAGAGGAGGGCATGGTGATAAAGCAGGAAAAAAAAAGACAATGTAATTTGACCAGAGTTCACCACCTGTGATTCTAAAGCTCAACTGGGAGAAATCTCCCATCAAGGGGTTAATGGTAATACCATCTTTCCTATGGCCTGAGGGCAAATCCACCATCTGTGCAGTCTCTGTTCCCAGAGAGTATACTGGGAAGGAGCAGAAAGACTGTTTTTCTTTCTTTCATGCAAAATTGAAAATGGCTTTCTGGCACACTCCTCTTCCTTTACGTATTTTAAACTGCAAAATATCCTTTCAGATCCCACAATTGCTAGTGTTCTAATGACATTCTGATTATAGGCTCTGGGTGGGAAGGAGCATGAGCCCTGGATCCCTTCAAGTTGAACACCTTACATATGATATAGGCAACTTGCCAAGTAGTAATTTTGCTCTCTGGGAAGCTTATGCTTCCCACAGGGTGAAACTCCAGAGAAATAAACAGGGACTATTTGCTAGTATTTCTATTGTTTCTAGGCTTCTTGTGAGCAAAATTTGTAAATACATGCTTTCCTTTTTAAAAAGGTTAACTGCTTCCCCTACTCCTTTTAAAATTTATTCTGATTTATTTACAAAGTTTGAATACATTGTTTTTTCACAAAAGATCCTTTCCGTTTCCTTCACCTCACTCACCCATCAAATTGTACAACCCTATGATTAACACCCTACCCCCCCTCACCCCTGTATTTCCACCCCACCCCCCTTGGATCCTCACACTCAATCTACAATAATAGTTTTATACAGTATTTGTCCTTGTGGGATTGAGTTTGTTCACTCAGCACAATGCTCTCCAGTCCCTCCCAAGTTAGGTAGTAATTTACAAAATCGTTGTTCCTGCATGCTGGATAGTATTCCGGGTGTGAATATACCGTAACGTCTCAATCCATTAATTTGTGGTTGGACACACACAAAACAAATACAATGTACAAAAATTATTGAATAAAACGAAATCTATGTGAATGAAATAGTGCAATGAATAATTGTATAAAAGTGAATGATGGTATAAATAATAATAAATTTTTAAAATTAAAAAACACAAAACAAAGCAAAAATAAACAAAAAGGATAACTGCTTGGAAGCAGGAGTGGCATCCACTTCCTAAACGACATGCCTCTGAAAACTCTGAACTTTGAGGAATGATGATAGTTATAGAAATCTTCAGTTATAGAAATCTTTTGTTCATAGGGTCACTATGAGTCGTGCTCAACTCAACAGCTGTCAACAGCAACACACAACAACTGATTATTTGTTATTTTTCATTTAACACACACTCAAGTATGCTAAAGGAACTCTGGTGGCTTCTGGATAAGGAGTTGCCAACACAAAGGCAAGAAATTGTAATGCACCAGCTTCTTTGTGAGAGAAATCAGAGCTAAAACAAAGAGTTAATGCATACCTAATTTTGCCAGCTGTTTCTGAATTCCCATTTGTAAGAATTTTACTATTTTGCATTCTCACAAGCAATGCATGAAGGTGCCAGCATTTGCCTCCACCAAGGATGACCTATCTACATACAAAAGAAATTCATCAAAGATCCTAACCTGTAAATAACAGCCTCCTGAGAAGCTTTCGTTTTCTTCTATTAAATTTTGCCATTTCAATGAAAGTTTGTAAGAGGCAGCAACAAGCTACCCCCCTTTCTTTACCATTTAATATTTAAACTGCTTAAAGTTACATTTTTTAACTTTGTTTTTTCTTATACATGAGCGGAGGTTTATAAATTATGTTGCATTTCATTCATTATAATTACATTTGTTATTATAATGATTTAATGTAATTAATAATAGTGGCTAATTAAAGTTTTACTGTATATCGCCTTTCCCTTCATACAACTTGGCTATTTCTTAACTTTTTGCTCCCCTTTTTCCTCCCTTCTCATCCATGGAAACCCTCTGAGATTGATTCTATCTGTAAAGCTTTCTTTTGTTTTTCCATGATTGTCCTGTTGTGACTGATACCAAGTTACCCTGGGATAAAATTTTCATCTTGTTTCAGATAATGGATTGGCATCCTCTTCTGAAAGTCCTGAGTTAAATAAAATAAAAACATATCATATGCTTACTTCCCAAGGACAATTTATACCCACGCGAAGCCCATACCTATGCAAAGTCAAATAATCGTGTGTTGTTGTTTTGTACTGTCAAGTCAGAACTGGTCAACAGCTCACCCTCCCATGGGTTTTCAGAGGCAGTTAATCACATGGGAAGAGAAGGCCCATTCTTCTTCCACAGTGCAGTTGGTGGCTTTGAACCTTGTGCCTTACAGATTGTAGCACTGTGTCTTGCCACTAGGACATCAGAGCTCCCTCAAATTGTTACTTACATATATAATCATTTGGTATTTTTATTTGCATTGAAGGTATTATTTTGATGTAATATAAATTAAAACAAACAGTTACATTATCTTTGAGTCTGGCTCATAGTAACCACACAGAAGCAAGTAGAGTTACCCTATATGCCTTTCAACGTAATCCTTATGGAAGTACATTGCCTCATCTTTCTCATATTTTTCTTGATGAAGAAGTTAATGGGTTCAGTTAGATGCCAACAAGCATAACCATTGATTCACCAATACTTTATTGGGAATAAAATTTGATGCCAGCACTAGTCATTCTTTCTATCTGAACATACCTGGAATGAGAGTTCTATATCATTGATAATTATTAGTCAGAAGAAAGCACCTAAAAGTCAGGCTACTGTGGCTCAAAGAATGGAAATTAGATGGATTAAAAATGGAAGCATTAAGGATTGGCTTTGTCCTTTTCTCTTAAAATTGTTCGTTTCTTCTTCTTTGTTTTTTTGTTTTATTTTTAACACATCTTACACATGCTCTGGCTTACTTTTAGGAATTTGTATTTCACATTTTGAAAAGTGTTCCTCTCCTCGTGTCAAGAGTATATTTTAAAAGGATAATTTTTATTATCAATGGTTGTTGTTGTTGTTGTTATGTGCCATCAAGTCGCTTGTGACTCATAGCGACCCTATGTACAACAGCCCTAAACTCCGCTCTGTCCTGTGCCAATCGCACTGTCTACGACACTCCCATCCCAATTATCCCAGTCACTGAATCAGTCCACCTCATAGAGGGCCTTCCTCTCCTGTGCTGTCCCTCCACCCTCCCAAGCATGATGTCCCTCTCTAAGGACCAGTCTCTCCTCACAACATGTCCAAAGTATGTTAGACAGAGCCTCAGAATCCTTGCCTCCAAGGAGCCACCCGGTTTAACCCTTTCCAGGACAAATCTATTTATTTTCCTAGCAGTCCATGGTATTCTCAATACTCTTCTCCAGCACCACAGCTCAAAGGCATCAATTCTCCTTCCATCCTCCATGGTCATTGTCCAACTCTCTGATGTATAACAGATGATTGCGAACACCATGGCCTGTATCAGACGCACCTTAGTTGCCAGAGAGACACCATTGCTCTTCAGTACTTTGGAGAGGTCCCTAACAGCAGACTTTCCCATGGCAATGCGCCTTTTAATTTCCTGGCTGCTGGTGCCAAGACTGTTGACTATGGAGCCAAGCAAACTAAAGCTGTGTACAATCTCAATCTCTTCACCATCCATCCTGATGCTGCCAATTGGTCCAGTGGTGAGAATCTTTGTCTTCTTGACATTGAGCCTCAATCCATATTGTAGGCTGCAGTCCTTGACACTCTGCAGCAGGTGCTTCAGGTCCTCTTTAGTTTCAGCAAGCAGGGTTGTGTCATCCGCATAACGCAGATTGTTAATAAGTCGTCCACCAATCTTGACCCCTCATTTCTCCTCATAGAGCCCAGCCTCCCGGATAATCTGTTCTGCATATAGTTTGCAAAGGTATGGAGATCGGATGCATCCTTGGCGTACGCCCTTCCCAATTTTGAACCATGCAATGTTCCCTTGCTCTGTTCTGACGACTGCCTCCTGGTTCAAGTATAAGTTTTGCATTAGAACGATCAAGTGTTCTGGGATTCCCATTCTTCTCGAGTCAGCCATAGTTTGTTATGATCCACACAGTCAAATGCCTTTGCATAGTCAATGAAACACAGATAGACATTCCTCTGGTATTCCCTGCTTTCAGCCAAGATCCATCTAACATCAGCTACAATATCTCTAGTACCACGACCCCTTCTAAACCCAGCCTGGACTTCTGGTAGTTTTCTGTTGATGTGCTGTTCCAGTCATTTTTGGATAATCTTCAGTAAAATCTTGCTTGCATGTGAAATCAGTGATATTGTTCTGTAGTTTCCACATTCTGTTGGGCCACCTTTCTTTGAAATGGGAACAAATATCGATCTCTTTCAGTCAGTTGGCCAAGTGGTTGTTCTCCAGATACTTCTGCTTCTGGTTTATTTTTTCTCTGGTGGCCCAGTGACAAGAAGCTGTGCTGTAATCTCAAAGGCAGAGTTTTGAGGCCACCAACTGCTCAGCCAGAGAAGGATGAACAGCCTCCTTCCATGCAACTAAGTACCTCTGAAAACCAGCCAGATAGGGGTCAGTTCCGACTAATAGTGTACAACAACAACAACATTGCATAAATGGTATGAAATTAAAAATCTATGTGAATTTTTAAGAATCCTCATAGTGATAACAACACTTAATGAACTATGTGTTGTTGTTTTTGTTATTTGTACTGTTGAGTTGGAATTGACCTAGAGTTGATACTCTATAGGGTGTTCAGAGTTAGTTAATTGCACAGGAGGAGATTGAAAACAACTTAGTTTTGAATTAATTATTTTCCAGTTTTTTTCTTTTCATTTCCCTCCATTCAGTTGCTGAAATTTTTGGCTGACGGGATGTTTTACATCAACTCTTTGGAAACTTTGTTTAGAGAGAAAGAAATCACTTGACATAGAAGGTTCTAAAAGATTAGTAAGACTAACATTAAATAATTACTTCCTGGTAGGACTTGGCTGAAAAACAGATCTTCCAACACTTTACCTTAGTGTTTTTAACAGCAAAAACTTGAGCTGTTTCTTTTCTGTTGTGATTTTTTAAGAAAGGTGGAAAACAAAGACTATTTTATCGTTGTGCTGTCTGAGTACCAGGCTTAGCCCTAACTCAAAGGGGTTTTTTTCCAATCTTTTGTGAATTTCTATGATTCTGGCCATGATTTTGCAGGTTATCTACTGAAGAAAGAATTGCAAAACTTCTTTGTAAAAAGATATTAAAGAAAAGAATTTAAATTTGGTTTGACTCAATAGGTTAATGTTGAAATGAGTGAAGGAAGAAATAAAGTTGATGGGGTTGGTTTTGTTTGTTGTTGTGAGGTTTCTTTTTCTGCAAAGTTCATAGAAAATAGTTGATAGATCAACAGATACAATAAAGCCTCAAAACTCACTTCCATCAAGTCATAGCTGACCTTTCAGTGGTTTTTCAAAGCTATAAATCACCTGGGAAGAGAGGGCTTATCTTTTTCCCAAGAAGCGACTAGTGAAATTGAATCATCAGATTGCAAACTTTGGGTTGTTGTTGTTGTTGTTGTTGTTGTGTACCATCATCAAGTGGAACCAACCAATAGCTGACCCTGCAGCGGGTTTTCAGAGGCAGTTAACCACACGAGAGAAGATTGCCCATCTTCTCCCATGGAGCAGCTGGTAGATTCGAACCACATGCCTTTAGGATTGCAGTGCAATTCTCTGTGGACTAGGCACAATACCTACATGTTCAGGTAATTGTTACGTTGTGTTGACAGGTTTGCTCTCTTTTTATCTTTCTTACTTTTGACTTTTCTCAGCATAATGTCTTTTTCCAAGGACTGGCCCTTCCTCACAGTATACCCAAAGTATGTGAAACAAAGTTTTAGCATTCTTGCTACTAAAAGAGCACCCTGATTGCATGACCTCCAAAACAGACTTGTTTATTCTTTTGGCAGTTTAAGGGACATTTGGTACTCTTCTGTAATACCACAATTCAAAGGCATTGTTTCTTCTTTTGTCATCCTTATTCATCTTCCAATTGCTAGATGCAAAGTGGGGAATTGAGAAGACCATGGCTTAGATCAGAACAACCTAGTCTTGATGTTGACATCCATGCTCTTTAGGACTTTGAATAGGGCCTTGGCAGCAGATTTCCTCAATGCAATATGTCTTTTGATTTCTTGACGGCTGTTACCATAGTTGCTGGGGTATCAGTGCCCTAGAAGATGGGGTCTTCTAACCATTGCATTAACCCCAAGGCAAACATGGTCTCCAGCTACCTTAACAATGAACATAGAATTTTGTGTATCATCAATAGCTGTGTGAACAATATAAAACAATGTTTTCCACCCTGTAAACAACAAAAAGGACTATAATGATGAGACTGTGAAAGACTGAGATACTGCCATGAAGAGACTGTAACCAGAGGAACCATGGAGACAAAGGCCACAGTTAAAGGTTTTTCTTGCTGGAAGATGGAAGGAAAAGCTGACTTGTAAACTGTTCAGGAAATCAGAAACTTCTTGCATTTGTGCTACAGAACTTAACCTGGACTTTTCCTTTCCTTTCCTTTCCTTTCCTTTCCTTTCCTTTCCTTTCCTTTCCTTTCCTTTCCTTTCCTTTCCTTTCCTTTCCTTTCCTTTCCTTTCCTTT
>NW_006399860.1:4168234-4212315 GCF_000299155.1 Elephantulus edwardii | reverse complement strand
TATTCAGTTTTATTTTTTAAACTTTTTTATTTAAATAAGTAGAATTCTTTCATATGGAAAGAGCTAGTACAATCACATATTTGAAAGGAGAAACAACAGATGCTGAACCTTGGCGAAAGGGCAAAGGACAAGGGCCACAAGTGGCCTGGAAAATCCATGATTCAATTTCCCATCCAAGGTAAGTTTCAAAAAAATAATATATAAGCAAGTTAGTTAACCATTACACTTTTAGTCATCTTCTGCCTTTCAAATATCTGGTCTACATGAAAGACAAAGAGAGGTAAGGCCAAAAACAAAATAGAACAAAACCAAAAGGAAACAAACAAAGGATTATCACAAACTGGCCTCTTAAGGCAGCGTGGCAACTCTGGTTAATATCCCTTCTTCTCTCGAATAGTTGCATGTGGCCTCTTAAATTTTATCCCCTTTTACTTCTTACAAAGCAAGACTGGGTTAAGGGGTCTATTGGAAATGGCCTTTGATAACCAGGGACAGGTTTGTGTTTTGTTGTGTTCTGTGATGCATGGGAAATGGGCTTCTAGAAATCCAGCTCTTCTCAGACAGATCCACCACCACAGGTGTGGCTGGAATGTTGGTGATAGGGAGTCACACTCTCTGGAAAGCCCCTTGTGACCGCACCTTGCTGTTCACCGGGACTACCAGCATATACTGCCGCAGTGGTCTTCCAGGCACGGTAGGCCCACCACTCAGCTTGATGGCCTCAGAGGTGGGGACAGTGTTTTCATCCCCGTCTTCTGCCCATTATGAAGCCTCAGAATGGAAACTTCTGTCCAGGCTGCGTGTGGATGACTTTCTTCCATTGTTTGAAGGCAATCTGTATTGAAGCTTTTAACCTCATGCCTTGCATAGTAAAAAAGGATTTGGGTGTTTGGGTTTTGCTCCTGACAGGGTTTTTATTTGAACCTGAACTTTCACCAATGAGGGAATAGTGCCTTATTAGTCTGGCCTGGGACTGTTAGACTAAACCTGGTCTTGCATTTGGCTGATAATCTTTGCCTCCTTCACTTCCCAACCTATTTTCCTAGTAAACCGAATAACTGTAACATCTAAGAGTTAATTTGCAGCAAACACTGAACCAAATGATTGGTAGAAACAGGTGCAGGAACATGTTGGGTGGCATGTCTGACCATGTAGTTATTGCATGGTACAATGGATGTTACTGATGAGGAAAGTTTCACTTTATGAAGTGAGTAGAGATCAGGCTTAAACATCCCAACGTTGCCTCTTCTCCTTTTGCATTTGTTGATGATAGAGCCAAGTGAAATGAAATTATTGGCAACGGTAATCTTACCTCTATCTTGGACAGCTATCCATATGGCCTTAAGATGACTGGAGTGTGGTGGCAAAAGCATTTATTCACACAACTGAAAAGGTCTAATCTCTTCATTCCTTCTCCCATACCCAGCACTGCCTCTCCTCATCAGATAGTAGGCATTGTCATACCTCTCCCCTAAAAGATTCTGTTCTACCTCAGTACATACCCATGCTACCTTATATTTGGAGCTAGACGATCAGTGGTGACCATCTCTTTACATTAACCATCACTGCCTGTACACCTTACATACCCCCATCTCCTACACTTGCACAAACATCTTCTCTAGAACGCCTATCTCCTACTGGATTGGAGGATACTATTCCAGACCAGAAAATGTGCGTTGCTGGTTGCTGTTGTTGTTTCCCCCTTCTATTATTTTTATTAGTTTGCATACAATAATTCATATATGTTGAGTTTCATTCACATGCTGTGTATTTTATACTAGTTTTCATTTACATTGTGTTTTATACAATCATTCATATACATTGTATTTTATATCGTTGATTACTATTGATCTGTACCTGTTATTATTACCCTGTCATTTCAAGTCCCCATTGAATCTTTCCTATTTCTTAGAACATTCCCATATCCTTATTAACCTCTGCTGTCCTAGTCATTTCCTCCTCTTCCTTTTTCCACCCTCTTCCCATTCCCCTCTTCCCCTTATGAACATTTATTTAGACAGTGTATATTTTTTGTTTATGCTATCTGTATGTTTGCTTGGTTTTCAGTTTGCTGTTGTGGGTAACTCACTTAATCAGTCAGTTTGTTGTATTGGGGAGGGTTGATTTTTATGTTGCTACTTGGATAGTGAAATAGAGGAAGACCCTCTGCCAGGTGGGTTGACGCAATGACTGCAGCAATGGGCTTGAGGGTGGTTGTCGGAGATTGTGAGGATGTCAGGCATTGGGACACAGTTCAGATCTATTTTTCATAGGGTCACTATGAGTCGTATTCAACTCACTGACACCTAACAACATCAACAATTACATTATAGTTTGTGTATGTGCATGCTTGCTTTTTTATAGTTTGCTTTTATGGGTACAGCTTGTGTTTGTCAGTTTGCTGTACTAGAGTCCCTTGCATTCTGCTGTGATGGTCGAAGTGGTGCCACTAGTACCAGCAGGATCACCTGTCATGCACAGACTTCAGCAGAGCTTCCGGACTAGGAAGATGGGTTGATCATCCAATTCTAAAAACTCTATGAATAATAGAGAAACATTGTTAGATATAGTACTGAAAGGAAGGTCCCTTACTTGGAAAGCACTGAGGGAAAAAAAAAGAATCAAAATATCCATTAATCACTGGAAGATGGTATGGACAAAGAATGACTCTAGGAAAATGTTTACCAGTAGGTATCAGTGGCTTAGTGGTAAAAATTGTGCTGCCAAGCCAAAGGCAGGCAGTTCAAATTCACCACCTGCTCTGAAAAAGAAACGCGAGTAATATTCTCCTGAGCAATTTACAGACTCTAAAAACCCATTGGAGAGTCAGCTATGGGTTGGTTTTAACTAAATGACACTAAACAACACTATATAATAACCATATGCAATTTAGATATATTAATTCAAAAATCCACATGTAATATTTATATAAATATGGATCTTTCGTGCCTTAATAGCATGTCATTGTGCTATCAACTCAAAGGCATACAGTTTGAATCCACCAGCTGCTCCTTGGAGGGATAATGTTGGCCAATTCTTCCCATGGATTTATAGCCACTGGAGTGTCAACTATGAATCAGCTCTATCTTGATGGCATATAACCGCAAGAATTGTGTGTGTGTGTGTGTGTGTGTGTGTGTGTAGAAAGAGAGAGAAGGTTTACTCCCCTAGTCTTTTCATCTTACACCCCTCTACTATGATATTAGACTGAAAAAAAGAAAGACAAATTCTCTACTGATTCTCTATATTGAGAAGCTCTGGCATTTTGAGTCAATGTTGCCCTATCTAGAAAGGGCAGACCTTGGGGTCATATTGTTTTTACCTTGTTCCGGCAGCTAGATGGAGTACTCATTACTAGGTGTGACCATATATGTCAAAGCAGCAGTGATGCTAAATGGAAATTATTATAATACAGGAGAAAAGAGAAATGGGAGAGATGGTTGTGCATCGCAAGATTGATTGTACTTGTAAAATTTCCTAGGGCCTTTCTGAAATAGTCAGGAGTAGGAGTGAAAATCAGGAAGAATGCTTAAAGATTGAAACCCTGCAGAATCTAGCAGAAAGGATTTTAATGGAAATAAAATAAGTTCATATTTTATACATGCTTGTTGTCTGCTCTTATTTTGCAGTAGGAAATTTCTAAAATAGGGCATGTAGAAGTATCTCTCCTATACTTATACCACTGTAGCAAAATCTTTCAAATGGAAGATATTTTGGTTTAGTATATCCACAGTTTTTGAGTCATATTAATAAAAGAGAGAAAATATTTTTGGTACTTTGAGTTATTCTTTCCATGCATGAAATTTTCAAAAGCATGTCTCTCACTCTTATAACAGAATTGACTTCATAAGTGGTCAGATTCCTATTCTTTCTGCCATGTAACAGAGTTGGTTCCTACGCATAGCCACCGTCCACTGGGTTTTGGGGGCAGTAAATCATTGAGAGGAGACAGCCTCACTGTTGAATTAGTAGACCAATATGGTACAAATTGCATCACTAGGGGCAATTTCTAAATCATGATATTTAAACCATTTAAACTTCCATTTGGCCTATTGCACTTACTGCTATATAAGATAACTTTTAAAACTAATTAGCAAGAAAAATTAAGTGGGATATACAAGAAGAATCAGAAGTGTATCTGAGGATTTGGAATCAATTCCATGTGACGGATACAAACCAAATCAAAGTCATCTTCATTATGTCTGTTTCAACTCATAGTGCCCTAATGCGACAGCCTAGAACTATTAGAAAGTGTTAACTATGCAAAGTTTTTTTTTTCTATAATTATATTTTATTAATTTTCATAAACATTTACAGAGATTTTGGGTTTCCATTCATTCATTGTTGCACTATTCTCTCTACCCTCCTCCCAGTTTGTTCTTGTCCAAATGCCACAGTGCTTGTCAAAGCCAGTTCTGATTAATCTTCTTTGTCAGTGTGTCCTTTGCCATTCCCTATCACTCCTCCCTGAGAGAGACTTCACCCTGAGTCATAAGGAAAAGGGGATGGCGTATTCTCTTAGCAAAGTTTTAAATGTTGAGGAAAGAAATTGTCATATACTCATCCCACAGAGGAATTAGTGGTTTAGCAGACAAAGGCTTCTTAGAAAGTATATATTCTCATTGCCTTCCCATTACTTTCAGAGATTGTGTAGCTGCCACTAGCAGGTTTCCGAGGCTGTAAATTGCACTGGAGGCAATTTTCCATCCGTCTTCTGAGGAATCATTGATGGATTTCAACCACCAAAGGGGTGTAGTGTAGCCTTTGGGTTAACAGTCAACTTGCTAGGGACTAAGTCACCAGGAAGGGCACACTGGTTATTTGATACATTCTTTGCATTAGTCATTTATTGCTGTGTAACAAATAGCCCTGAACCCAAATAATTAACAGAGTCATAATTGTGTAGAGCAAGAATCTTAGGAGCTTACCTACATTTCTCTGTCACAGGATCTCTCTTAGGCTTTAATCGAGGTATTGAAAGGAGCTTCCAGTCATACCAAGTTTTGAATACAGGAGGACAGTTTGCAATCTTAGTAACATGACTGCTGACAGCCTTCATGTCTTGCCAAAGAGACCTCTTCACAGACCTCAGACATGGTAGCTAGTTTTGAGGGATCCCGGAGGGAGCAAAAAGAGAACAATTAAGACAGAAATAATTACAGGGGTTAAGCTAACTAAATCAGAAGATGCTTAGATCAAGATAATGTAATAAGAGAAAACTCTGCTAAGGAGAAAATTCAATATTAAGTGCACATTGTGAAAAAAAAAAACCCACCAAACAAACCACCAAGGAAAACATTCCTAAGTAAATGTTAAATTGTTCAACAGAATAAAAGTGTAAGTTAGTAAATGTCAACAGGTTTTCATAAGGTCATACCATTATGTCTTAAAAGTATGTATGCATGTGATACATTTCAGAGAAAACATTGTGTTACTTACTCAAAGTTACTAATAAGAATACAGTTATAAAAAAAATGGAAAGGCCATTGTAAAAAACAAGATGTGCTGTGTAAATCTTAAGATTCTTGTTAGTATGTCCTTTTGCTTATGTATTGGGAAAACTTTTCAGTAAAAGTTATGAGGATGTACAAGTTGGGAGGCTTCTCAGCCCTGAGTTACTCTCCACTTACCTCTTCACTAACTAAAATCATGAGTAGTTTATTCCATGGCTTAGAACTTTCCTACTGGTTAAAGAAATGCAACAAATCATCATCATTTTTGTCACCCGTTCTTGGAAGTCATACCATAACTTCTGCAATTTTTTCTGTTTGTTAGAATTAAGTAGCTTAGTTGTGCTATGTTCAAAGTGAGAGAATGACATTAGAGCATAGCTGTAAGAACATGGCAATCAGTGAGGCCTATTTTAGAAGCCTGCTATACTATATAAGAAAAGGAAAACTTTGAATCAAAGGTAAAGTTTGATATTTCAATGTTTCTTTATAATCTCCTTAACTCTTTTTTTTAACTCATTTATTTACAAAATTCTAATACAAATCCAAACAAATTCAATTTTACTCACCCCACCACCCATCAAATTGTACAATCCAATGATTAATCCCCTCTTCCCCCTGTACATCCACATCCCTCTGCCTCCAGGCCCTCCCACCCCTCCTGGATCTTTATATTCATTCTACAATAATGGTCTTATGCAATATTCTTGTGGGACTGAGTTCACTCAGCATAATTCTCTCCAGTCCCTCCCAAATTAGGTAATAATTTACAAAGTTATTGCTCCTGCATGCTGCATTGTGTGAATGTACCATAATTTCTCAATCCATTCGTTTATGGTTGGATATTTGGGCTCTTTCCATGTTCTTGCAATGGTGAATAATGCTGCTATGAACATTGATGTACAAATCTCAGTTTGTGCCTCAATTGTCATATTCTCAGGGCATATTCCAAGTAGTGAAATAGCTGGGTCATATGGAATTTCTATGTTCAGCTTTTTGAAGAAGCATCAAACTGCCTTCCAGAATACTTGCACCACTTTACAATCCATCCAACAGGGTTTAAGAGTTCCCTTCTCGCCACATCCTCCCCAACATCATTACTTGCTGTCCTGTTCAAATTTGCCACTCTTACTGGAGTGAGATGATACCCCATTGTGGTTTGATTTGCATCTCTCTTATTGCCAGCAATTTGGAGCATTTCTTTATGTGTCTGTTTGCCATTTGAATATCATCCTCTGTGAAAATTCTTCCATGTCTTTTGCCCATTTTGAAATTAGGTTATCAGTCTTTTTCTTGTAATTATAGAAATTATCCAGAATTGCTGAAATTTTCTTTTTAGAAAAAAACAAAACAACTCATCATATTTCTAGTAAACAACGTTAAATTCTACCTAATGGTGTCTAATCAACTTAACTAGCAAATTCTTTAGTTTATTATTGACATTATATCCAAGAGATTTTTAAAAATGTAATTCTGATCACCCATAACCTCCAACCACCCCCAACATACCCTTTGATTTACAATCCTTCCGTTCTTTCCAATTGTTTCAGGACAGTGACCATTCTATTCAACGTGTTAATTCATCTCTGGATTACGGTCCATCTTTCTGCTACTGGTAGCAGTACTCCCCTTTAAGGCTCCATTCCAGTCACACCTCTGGAGTCTCTCATCTTGAATTATCTCCTCTCCTATTATTGAATATCTGCACATGCTATTCTCTATGTTCAAACCCTGTCTCCTTTCAACAGTTCTCAACTGTTGCCTCCTTATCTACTCATCTTTCCCATTTATAAATAGAATACTTTTCCCCCTCAAGGAACTCTTGCTTAGATGATATGAAAACAGAATTTTATTACAAAAACCTGTAATCAGCTAGCTTTAGAGTGATCTGGGTCTATCAAACTCACACGGACACCCAAAAAAGTCTTTTTACTGTTCAATATCTCTCTCACTGCCTTGAAGTTAGTTAAAATTCAAAGCAAACATCGATTGCACTTCTAAGGCTATAATGTATCTTTCTCTCATAGAACCACTGGTGGATTCAAATCACTGATATCAGAGTTTCTCGTTTTCTTTTTTTTTTTTTTTGAAGGGATGAAATTTTAGGTTTTAATTTTCTTTTTTTTTAAATTTAGGTTGTTTATTTTTCATTTCAATGAACATCTACACTCAATCATTACTTAGTATATCATTTTGAATGTACCATGGACTGCCAAGGAAACAACTAGATTCGTCCTAGAGAGGGTTAAACCAGGCTGCTCCTTGGAGGCAAGGATTCTGGGGCTTCGCCTGGCATACTTTGGACATGTTGTAAGGAAAGACAGGTATTTGGAGAGGGACATCATGCTGGGCAGAGTGGAGGGAAAGCGCAGGAGGGGAAGATCCTCTATGAGATGGATTGATTCAGTGACTGGAGTAATCAGGATGGGTGTGTCAGAGGCAATGAGATTGGCACAGGATAGAGCAGGGTTTAGGGCTGTTGTACATAGAGTCGCTATGAGTCGCAAACGACTCGACGGCACATAACAACAACAGCAACAACAACAGAATTTAAAAACACTTAACTATGTCTCCTTGAATTATTAATTCCTAGGTCCTTATTTTTTTGCTAATACCTTTAATGTATTTTGAATTTCTTCATTACCATTGGTTTTTGATCATATGCTATGTCCTGAAATAGTTCCATGCCAACCAAATCTTTTTGACATGTTCCAAGAAATGATGCAGTCCTGGACATGCTCACCAGTTTGTACCAGGAAATTTGGAAGACAATTGTTTGGACAACTGACTGGAAGATATTTATATTTGTTCCCATTCCCCCCCCCAAAAAAATGTCATCCAACAGAATGTCGCAACTATAGAATAATACTTTTAATATCACATACAAACAAAATACTGGTGAAAATTAATAAATATTTACTAGAACAGTACATCAGCAAAGAACTTTCAGAAATTTAAGCTGAATTTAGAAGAAACCATGGAATCAGCGATATCATTACTGATGTCAAGTGAATCTTGTCTGAAAGCAAAGAATAGCTAAAGTGAGTCTATCTGTGTTTTATTGACTTTGCAAAGGAATTTGGCTGTGTGGGTCACAAATTGTGACTAACCTTGAGAAATACGGGAATCCCTGATCAACTGATTATGCTCATATTAAACCTATGTCTACACTAGGAAGCTGTTGTCCAAACAGAACAAGGAAAAGCTATGTGGTTAAAAATCAAGAAAGAAGTATATCAGGAATGTATTCTTTCTCCAGACTTATTTAATCTGTGCTGAGCAAATAATTTAAGAGCCAAAGAGGAACTCATTTATGAGCAAATCTTCTATAAAGAGGAATGTGGCATCAATATTGGAAGAATATTCATCAAGATTCTATGTTATATAGATGATGCAACCTTGCTGCTAAGTGAAGAGGACTTGAAACATTTACTGATGAAGTTCAAGGAATGTATCCTTTAATATGGATTAAATCTCAACATCAAGAAAATGAAAATCCTTACCACTGGGCCAATAGACAACATTATAATAGATGCAGAAAAGATTGAAGTTGTCAACAATTTCTGATTCCACAATCGACATCCATGGTACCAGCAGTTAAGGGTTAAGAGCATTGCATTGGGAAAGTCTACTGTCAAAGCCCTCTCCAAAATTCTACGGAGCAAAAAATGTCAGTTTACAGACTCAGTTGCACCATATTCAAGTGACAGACTTTTCGATTCCTTACCATAGCTGGACATGAATAAAATGACAGAAAAAGAACTGATGCCTTTGATTGGTGGTGTTGGAGAAGAGTCCTCAATATCCCATGGAGTGCCAAGAGAATAAAGCAATATATCTTCAAGAAAAGACAACTAGGGTGATCCTTGGAGGCACAGATGGCAAAATTTCATTAATATACTTTGGGCATGTTAGGATTGGCCAGTCTGTAAAATAACATTTGGAAAGGTAGTGGTCATAGAAAGAGAGGATGACTCTCAGGGAGGTAGATTGACACAGGGACTATAACAATGGGCTCATATGTATCAGAGATGGTGAAGATGGCATAGCATTAGGCAAGGTTCAAATCTGTTTTTCATAGGGTTGCTATGAGTCATACGCAACAGCACCTAAAAACAACATAACTCCATGGTAAACAGGAAAGTGAATTATTTCTATGTTCCCTTGCTTGACAAGTTAATAAGCCTTAGCTTTGACTTTTTTTTTTTTTTAAATCCTTTGTTTCTGAGATCTTTAATTTTAATCTCCAGTCTTTGGCTTTGTTGTTATTGCTCTTAGTTGCCACTAAGTTAGTTTTTACTCTTGTCTGCAGAATAGAACTTTTCTGTCTTAAGCTTTTGATTTTTAGAAGCAGATCACTAGGTCTTTCTGCTGAGTTATCTGTGGGTGGGTTTCTATTGTTAATCTTTGAGCAGACGGTTATGTCCTTAAATGTATATAATACCCAGGGATTCCACTTTCACTTTTTGAAACATTGAATCAAACTGTCATCAAGTCAATTCTCATGGCCGCACTTCTTCAGGTGTCTGAGGTTTGTTTTGAAGTAAAAATTCATATACATTATGTTTGGTTTATACACATTGTGTTTTACACATTCCTCTTTGACGTGGTGTTTCATACTATCATTCCCATATATTGTGTTTTATAAAATTAATCACCATTGATCCATACCCACCATTACCCTGCCTTGTCTGGTTCCCACTGGGTCTTTCCTGATTCCTTCACCCTCTTCCTCTGCCCACCAAGCTCTATGACCTTGTGATTTCTGAAGGGACTGTCTCATCTTTCTCTCCCAGAGTGACTGGTAAATATGAACTACCAATTTTTTGTTGAGCAACACAATGTCCCCAGCACTTCACAAAAGTATCACAAATAAGTAGCCTCCCAACACATCTGTATGGAATGAATAGGTAAATATATATTTTTTTCAATCTTACCACCTAATTTTCTAAATAGATTGCATATTGTGTACTTTAAAAAACCAAAACCAGAACCCTTCCTAGAGTGGATTAAGTCCTAGGTTTTAGGCCATCAGCTAAATATTTTCATTTAATGAAGATGTATTATTTCATAAGTGCTGGGTTAGCCTGAGTTTACAATTCAAAGATTTGGATGAAAGTAACCTCCTCCTCCTCGTTTTCCTAGCATTGCCAATAATCTGCTTGGCCAGCTGTGCAATGCTGTTGATGTGTACAGAAATTCCTTTCTGAAAAGCACAGGTGATCATATTACACCTTAATGCCTGGGATCTGATTACTCTTATTATAGTAGCCTGAAAAGTTACAAATGTCATTAGTAGTCATTAAATTACTCTGCGAGGCTGTCTAAAAGGAACTCTGGTGTTTGACTCAGCGGTCTCATATGGCTGTAAATTCCACAGCTGAACATGCGTTTTCATAAGGCTGTGTATTCTTTGATATATTCTCTGTGCTATTGCTCTGAAAATAAGTCTCTGTTATAAAAGCAGAGCCCGAATCCAAGAATTCAAGTGGAAGTTCATAGAAATCCAAGTCTTTTGGAATTAAGTGTATGTGTGAGTATTGGCACACCCAGATTGTCTTTTGTGCCCCACCAACCACCCCCTTTTCATTTTTGTGCTGTGTTCGAGCAATTTAATTCTGCATCTAATTTTAATCTGTAAACCATATCCCTTCCTGCAGTTGCAAAGCATGTGTTAGCACTTAACTAGCAGGAGGGGGTTGCTTAAGGTAAGAGGATTGATAGCATAGACCAGGCATCTTAAAAATGGCTTTGTGTGATTTGGCGCCACTAGCTAAAGCTTTATGTTCCTGAGACCAAGCTGTCTGTCCGGGGTTGAGCAAGACTCGGACAGGGAACACAGTAGAATCTTTTCTTCTTTTAACTTGATGTTGATTTTTCAGAAAAAATTGCATGGGAACATGTATTTTAGAGGACTCTAAAAACATTCACAATATAATTTCTTAGAGAGAAAGGGAGAATGATGAATTTGTATAGAGAGGGTGAAAGAAAGACTTGGAAAATATGATTAAGGCTTACCCAAATGGTATTGAGATTTCATGGCATTGTGTAAACAAAAAAAAATATTTTTAAGTGTTGAAATTTAGCTTCTACATAAACATGAGGTCTTACTACTTTTATTTATATTTTGGGAACTCTGAAAAAAATTATTGTGTATCTAAAGAGATCTTTATTACCTCTGAGGCGAGAATGAAGTTTTTCAGTCAGCATCTAAAATGAGAGTTAAATATATGCTGAAATAACCCTTAAAAATTCAGAAAATTCCCTTAATGCTGTAAGCATGCATTTTATTTGTGGTAGGAGAAATTAAAATAATTCCCAGAACTTTTCCATGGATTTATACTCACTTGCATTAACGTTTTCAGGTTTTTAAGCATCCGTTATAAGTAATGCAACCAGCAAGGATGAAGTTCTGAAGGTGAAAACTGCACCCCAATGATCTCAAGATATTTTTTTCTTAATATATGTAAAACCCAATTCTCCAACATTGAAATGTCCTAAAATTGGTGGCATATATATAATGGTCAGAGTTCGTTTTTTCTCTTTCTTTGGAAATCATAAAATGATGGGTTAACTTGTCTTTATGCAGTCTTAGGCGAAAGAAATACAGTGTTAAACATATATATTTATATCTCTATATACATTAATATATTAAGTAAATTAAATAAATACTCAGACTCTAAGCTTCAGGCTGTGGCTGGGCTTCCCAAGTGTGTTTGTAATCTCTGAGACAACTCTACCACAAGTTTCCATCAAATTGCTTCTGATCCACAGTGACTCTTTTACAGGGTGCTCCAGAGGGTTTTCCTGAGGGTCAAGACCTTTCCGAGCAGATTGCCCAGCTTTTCTTTCTGTGCGTCTCTGGAAATATTTGAACTTCCAATGTATTACTTATTAGCCAAGTGTTTAACTGTTTGAGCCATCTGGGGACTCAGTATTCAACTTTGACTTACAGAATCTTTCACAAAGCCTTAGAATATATTTAACAGTTGTTGAAGATACTGACAAATGAATAAGCATAGACTTGACTCATTCCACCAGTATTTATTGAGAGCCTCTGTCATGTGCTTAGGGGGCTCTTTTGGCATAATCCACAGGTAGCCGTGCTGCTAACCCACAGGTTATGCCTCTCTGGCAGCTTGAATAGAAAGATGGACAATCTCCTTCTATGCACCTATAGGGTTGGAAACCCCACAGAGAATGAGGTCAGAGTTGGTTCCAACTCAAAAGCAAGGAGTAGAGATGGTGTGTTTGACTTTCTTGGTGTTGTATATAGTTATTGTTAGGTTGTTGCTGTGTCCTGGAAAGTCATTTACAACTCATAGCAACCCTAGGAACTAAAGATCTGATCTTTGCCCTATCCTGCACCATCCTTAATGATCTCTGTCAGGTACGGAACAGCAAACAAAAACAGGCAACACTTCTGCTATGTTTATTTTCACTGATAAACTAGAAAAAGAGAAGTCTAAAATAAATTCCACTTTGATCATCCCAAGAGTGTGTCTGAAATCCCCTTTCCCCGCTCTTAAACCTTAAAGGAAACTAATGCATGCAGCCTATTGTTTTGAAATTACCATGTTGATTTTTATTTTCAGAAATGGTTGTTCAATAGCTGTCAGGTTCACTTCCCTATCCAGTTCTATGGCATTGTTATATGTTAGATATCATTGTCTTGTTTCAGTCTGCAAAATATGGATAGTGTTTTTCCTTTAACTACTTTGAGTACGTTGTTTGAAGAGGCCAAACTTTGAAAAAAATACATCAAGTTGAGAAAGGTGGAGAGTCAGAAAAAGAAAGGAGGGCCTTCAAAAAGATAGACTGACACCATGACTTTAACAAGTGGTTTGAGCATGATGCGATCATGAGGATGGCGCATATTAGAACAAGTTTTTGGTCTGTTGTTCATAGATTCACTAGAACTAGAAGTCGTAGTCAACCGTACTTATTAACCACAAATAGTTCTTGTCAGACTGAAGATAGTGTTACAGAAAACAGTATAACTAGGTCATCATGGGAATTCAGTAAAAGATAGTTTCATCTGACTTCAATTTCTTCTGCAGTTGGCTAGTAGTTCAGGACAAATTCTGAAGTGATTTCCATGAGCCAAAATCTAGAATTCTTTTGATGTGTATTGTGCGCATGCAATATTACAAAGCAAAACAGGAGAATATATTAAAATGTTTTAAAAACAATGTAGGCAAAAAATCAAAGACCTCTAAGTAAGTTTGGCAATGACTGGTTGTAATAGAATGCTTAAATATTAATAGAGTAAAAAATAGATTATTCTTTTTTCCCCAAACTATCTATGGAAGGAGGACTATTTACATGCCTCGAAATATAATCATTTCTTGGAATATTTTAAATGTATAAGATTTTTCATTGACTGGGGTAGTTGGGATGGGAGTGTCGGAGACAGTGCGATTGGCACAGGACAGAGTGGAGTTTAGGGCTGTTGTACATAGGGTCGCTATGAGTCGCAGGTGACTCGACGGTACATAACAACAACAACAACAAGATTTTTCGTAGACTTTTGCTTTGATACCTTTACGCTGAATGATACTTGGCTGATACTACAAAACCACACTTGGTAGGAAATAATTTCTATCTTGATTCTTCCTATCTTCTATATTAAAAATTTAGAAATTTATGAGAAAAAATATATACAGTCATTATATAATCTAATAAGAACCTTTGCATATTGTGGCAAACTAAGAGCAACATTGAAGAGCATGTAGTGGCTGGCTAATTCGATTTCTTAATACTTTTTTTTATGTATTCAAATATACATGCTTGACATTATGTATTGAAAGGCATTCTAATGAATGAATTACATATTATATAACCTAATAAAACATTCCTAAATTCCTTCAGCAGCTATCTATCACGGAGCTCTGCAGCCTAGTGCTAGGAATCTGTGATACAATCCTAATTACTCATGGTTTGATTCCACTGCCTACTCCCTGGAAGGATGGGCCTTCTCCTTTCATGCCATTTACTGTCCATAAAAACCCACTGGAGGGTCAGCTGTTGGTCAGTTCTGACTGGATGTCATGCAACAACAACTTCCTTTAGTGAAATATATATTTAGATAGTCAATAATTTACTCAAAATTACATATTACCACATTCTTATGTTATAATTACAAGATTCTAAGGTTCGAGAACAATTTATTTCAGGTTTGTGACAAGAAGTTAAATAAGACACTTTCATGTAGCACTTCATCATAACAGATCATGCATAGGGAAGTGGTGAGGAACAGTCCTGTTCAAAAGTGATTAATTCCTGAAGTAAGGCGGTAGAAATACTCTGAAAAGGGCATTTTTTATAATGATGATGAGAACTGAACATGTTTAACACTCAGTGAGTTTAAGTGAACCCACACATGAACACACACAGAGCCAGTACCAGGAAGGAGGAACATGAAATTACTCCAGATGTATTGACCTTAATTGCTAAGGATATGAAAGTCAGGGAACTCTGGGAGCCTAATGAGTAAGGAGTTGGGCTGCCAAGCCACAGGTAGGCAGTTGAAATTCACTAGTTTCTCCTCAGGAGAAAGAGGGGCAAGTTCCTCCATGTGATTTACAGCCTCTAAAAAACTCAACGAAGGGTCAGCTATGAGTTGGTGTTTGCTTGACAGCTGTAAGGCTTTTAATTATGTAGAAAAGTATTTCACCTTTAGGGAACAAGATGATAAGTTAATTGTGGTCATGGATGGGCTTGAATCTATGGGAGGACAGAAAACATATCAATCAATTTGAAATAATGAGACTAGGGGTGAAGTCTGAGCGTCAGCAACATGTAAGCGGATGTAATTATCAAGTGTGGGCTTAGGATTCCATTAAAGTGGAGTTCATATGTACTTGTGAAGGATGATAAAGGAAGTATGTCAGCCATGTATGTGTCTTTGAAAAACTTACATGGAGAGATTAGGTAGATTTAAAAAAAAAAAGAAAGAAAAAGAAACTGTAAGTTATGAAGACAGAAGCAAATACAAATGAATGGGGGTGGGGTGGGGGAAGTTAAAGGATATCAGAATTAAGGAAGAAGAAGTAGGCAGGAGTAGAGTTCAGACACCAAGTAGAATACAAGTTGAAAAGCTGCCAGAAAAGTATTATTAGTGTTTCACAATATTGAGCTGACAGATGAGTTGGTCAAGACCAGTTCCAGTAGAATAATTCTATTTATAAGCGGGAGAAAGGAATAATAGAAGACGCCAAATTACACATAATTGTAATCTGGGAAGAAAATGGAAAGCCAGCAAATGCAGAGTGCTTGCAGGCTACCACATACTATTTTCAAAAACTTAAGCTTCTGAAGGGAGGAAAGAAATAGTATGATCTAGCAGATCAAGGACAGGATAGATTTTTCCTTATTTCTTTCTATAGTGGTAAGACAAGCGAAACGATGGCATATAACAACAAGTAGTAAGAAGCTGCACTGCAATCCCGAAGGCACACAGTTCAAGGCCACCAGCTTTCCACAGGAGGGGAGAGAGTTGATAATCTTCTCCCCTGAAAACATGCTACAGGATCAGGGATGGGTCAGTTCTGACTCAACACAACAACAATATTTTAATTTCTTTTTTCTATCTGAGAAGAGAAAAAAGAAAAATATAAGGAACTCCTTATAAAAGAATTAATAGGCTGAAAGAAAAAGAGGAAAAGGCTATCCAGAGAAAGAAATGCCCTCAAGATTGAAAGAAATTAGATAACTAAGGGGCAGAAGCTGTTACTGCTGTATACTAAAAACTAGAAATTAGAGGAAGGAACTATATTGACTCAAGCCTCTTAATTGGGCCAGCGGGGGCAGAATTGGCTAACTACAATGGAGTAGGATACGAGTTTTTAGAATTGAGGGAATCAAATAATTCGTAGACCATGAATAGGGATAGTTAAGGATTGAATTGTATTTCCCAATTATATGCTGCAATCCTAACCCCTATTCCTTTGGATGTAATCCTGTTTGGGACAAGGGATTTCTTTGTTATGTTATTGAGCCCACATCCCAGGTTAGGAGTATCCTAAACATAAGCACTTCTTGTTATAAAAGGAACACATCAGACACAGATGCATACACAAACAAGAGTAAAACATATGGCATATGAGGATAGCCAAGAAACAAAGAAACACCTGTGGCAACCATCAAGGATTTTACTGTCAAGTTAAGAGCTTTTCTTTACAGCTACCAACTTGCAGTACTTGTGTTACAGCAGAAATAATTAATGTAAGCTTTTACAAACATTCCAGCAAACTCATTGCCATTGAGTTGATTTTCATTCAAGGTGAACCTCCATCAGATTTCAAAGTCTTTATGCATTGGGAAATTCTTCTGTCAGAGATCTCTCCAAAATACCGAAGAGCAATAATGTCAGTCTGGAGACTAAGGTATGCCTGACCCATGCCACAGTCTGCAATTACTTTCTATGCATCAGGAAGCTGAACAATGACTAGGGATGATAGAAGGAGAATTATGCCTTAGAGCTATGGTACTAGAGAAGAGTATTGAATATACCATGGACTGCTTGGAGAACAAACAGGTTTGTCCGAGAGAGAGTGAAGCCAGGCTGCTCCTTTAGAGGCAAGGATTCTGAAGCTTTGTTTGACATACTTTGGACATATTACAAGGAGGGACTGGTCCTTGGAGAGGGACGTCATGCTTGGGAGAGTGGAGGGACAGTGCAGGAGAGAAAGACCCTCGATGAGATGGATTGATTCTGCTACTGGGGTAATGGAGGAAGGTGTGTCAGAGACAATAAGATTGGCACAGGATAGAGCAGGGTTTAGGGCTGTTGTACATAGGGTCACTATGAGTCACAGGTGACTTGACAGCACAAAACAGCACCATCAATAACAAGACTTTTTGGGAGGGAACTGCTCATCTTTTCCTGCTGAAGAACTGGTAGATTCAAACTATAGACCTTTTGTTTAGCAGAACAACACATAATGCATGACACCACCAGAGTTTTTTGACATACACTAACATCTATTCATAGAGTGGTGTGGTTTTTATTTTCTTTTTTTTTATACACTGCAGATGAAAGCATCATTGTCTTGAGTCTAAGAGATTGGAAACTTAGAATGAGAAGTACTGATAGTCAGTAAGCTGAGTATGTTAATTGATATTTTAGATGTGATGAAATACATCAGGTCCATAATGGGATCTAAAGTAGGTTCCCAGGAAAGGATTCCTGCAATGGAAGTTAAGAGTTTGATGGTTATAGTGAAGGTCAAATCACTGAAAGGATAAATGCACTTGACAGATTTTTCAAAATGAACATAAAAGCTTCTAGAGAACAGCAGCCATAATTAGATGCTCTATAACACTCTATTATGATGTCATTACATGAATACTATTATTATAATTATTGATTCAGATGACAAATTTTACACTGCTGTGATCGAATTCAAAGACAAACATTACAAAATGAAGGCAAATTAGACCCCAAACCCCAAGATGCACGCAGCTTTTTAGCTTGAGACGTTCCAATGGGTAATGTGAGGCAGTTGTACAGGCCCAGAGACAAGCCAATTGATGCTAATGTAGTTCTGGAAAGGCTACCCAGAGAAAGTGGGTAGAATTTCCTCTTAGAGTTGGAAAGAAACAAACAAATATACCTGTGGCAACCTTCAAGGATTTTCCTGTAGAGTTAATGGCTGTTCTTAACAGCTGCCAGCTGGTGGTGTTTTTGTGTTGTAGCAGCAAGATAAGCATGTATAAAAATTTACAAAGTATATTAATTGACTATGTGACTGCCATCACATGATCTCTCATATAGCTGTTTATACATATTTTCTTTAAAAAAATGCCACAGTAATAGGAAGAATTACTGAGTTGCTGGAAAAGCAACCTAATTTTTAAAAAGTTAATGTTTCCTGATGCTTATGCCTCAGTTTGACCAGTATATCTAACTAAACATGTAGAGAACAGCTATTTTTAAGCATTGTTGTTGTAAGGAGCGAGGTGTCCATGGCATAGGTAACATTGTGCTTCTTCAGCTGTCTTTTTTCACACACACACTCCAATAGTAAGAAGATGGAGTAAATTGCGTGGTTAGTCTGTAGATTTTATGGACAAGATAGTTTCTTGGATAAGAGTCTCATTAACTCTCAAGAATAGCATACATTCTCTTGTGCCGTGTATTGCCTCTGAAAACCCATTGGAGGGTCAGCTATGGATCAGTTCCACTTTGATGATACATGACAAAAACAACATTCTTCTTTTAAAAACAATGGTGTAAGCGACATTTTAAAAATCATGGTTTCAATAAATCTATCATCTTTTATTGACTGAATGTGCAACTTATGGACAGAAGTGAAAATCACTGCCTTTGCAGTTCTACTCTTAACCAGTGTGATACATTCATGGTCATTGATAATTAAGCTGTTTTTATTGGCTTTCCCCTTTCCCAGTCTTAATTTCCTTCTTTCTTCATTTTTTATTTCTGAGATCATCCCCTAAATAAACTATCTAGAGACAAGTTCTTGTTTCAGGATCTTAAAGAAAAAGAAATTAAAACATTATAGAAGATTTGAAAACATAATTCAGAGTTCCCATTTACCTCCATTCAAGTGGCCCAAGGAAGTCTGACCTCTAACTTCACAAAAGGAAAAACTCAAGATTAGTACTTTAATTCCTATGAGCTCTACCGTCCAACTTTTTTACCAATTCTGACACTAAATGTCCCATTGTATTCTATAAAAATAAAATCAAATCAATGCTGAATTTATAACTTATATGAATGCAGAGCTATATCATCAGTGATAAAGGCATTGTCTTTTCCACAACCATGTGACTCCATAACCTACTAAAGCAAAAGTTAACACTATTATCATCAAGACATCTTCCATCGATAGAACATCTTTTGACTGTGACTGCACAAAGTGGGGCCACAGTTGCATTCATTGTTCAGTGAGCTTGTCCACAGAGTTCAACCCACCGACAGCAATGAATGTTGATTGTGACCTTTTAGAAATCAAATCTCTGCACAGAGAAGAGAAAGTCCTGATGTGTCCTGATTTGGCTTCTTCTTGTCAGCAGATTCTGAGAGACAGGGAGTAGACAATGGTTAGCCATAGGGTACAATCAACGGTCGATGGTTTTGATTCTAATTCCAAACTCACCGACAGCGTTGAATGTTCACTGAAGCAACCTTTAAACTCAGAATTCTGCAGGCTTTTTAAGCATCTGTAAATTATCTGAAGAGATGGCAGTGGGGAAGGGAGAGAGGATGACACAATAATTTAAGCATATGTTCCATGTAGTTTAAGCTATTTTTAAGAAAGAGCAAAATGAAACATGATTCTTTGAATCAAGGGTTTGGCAAGTCCCCACCTCACACTACATGAAGAAAAAGAAAGTATATGTTCAGTTGAGTTAAGAAATGCTTGCTTTACTGTAATTCTCAAAGTAGCATTATTTCTTTATAATTAATGGAGAATTTGATATTCAAAATAGTTTGAGATATCAAATTTAATATCTGACTATGCTTACAGCAGGTAAACATAATGTATGTATTTAAATTTAACAAAATATTCTTAGGTTCCTTGAAATTACTGAAATGGTAGTCAATGTTATTTTCTGATATTTAATGAAATATGGGAGCTCTGGTGACCTACTGGCAAGGCACAAACTGCAATCCCGAAGGCACAAGGTTCAAGGCTACGAGCCGCTCCACAGAAGAAGGATGGGCAATTGCCTCCCATGAGATTAACTGCTTCTGAAGAAAACCTACCAGCGGGTTGGCTTTGCTTGGGTCAGTTCCAACTCAACAGTATACAACAACAACTATGGCATTTTTTCTAAAATAGGTTTAAGATCAATGTAATTTATAATTTAATAAAAAGCCTTATCTTTTATGGAAAAAACTGATATGAAGCAAATTACACATGAAGAAATAAACACAATCCCTTTTCTTCAGCATATTATACAGAGATTATACAAGAACTTTGAAAAGAAAATATAATCTATGTGTATTAAAAAACTTCGTTCCCAATCTTGTTAGATATGCAATTTGTGTTATGCTCCTCTTTGCTGGTTATTTTCATATTGCCTTCATCAAGAATGCCTCATAATTTATTCTTTTATATTGTATTGACACTACTAAACATATTTAGAACCATGTTCAATGACATTTTTTCAAGTGAAAAATGAAAGTCAATTTAGATGTTTCAAAACCAGGATTGAAAACCACTGTCATCATCATATACTACTATCATATACCACTACATATCATATACATATATGTCATCATATACTACTGTCATCCATAACCCACAATAATTTGAAATACCACTTGGAAGAGGACCACAGCCTATTCAAATAGAGAAAATTATTCTAGAAATATTAGTGAAATGTTGTTGTTAGGTGTCTTCGAGTCAAATACAATTCATAGGGAAGTTAAGAACAACAGGTCTGAATGCTATCTTATCCTGTTCCATTCTCACCCTCTCTAGTACTTTTGAGCCCTTTGCTGAAGTCACCATATCAATCTATTTCGATGTGGGTCCTTTTGCCGACCCTCCACTCTTCCGAACTTGAAATCCTTTTCCAATGGTGAATAGCCTTTCCTAGCAACGTGTCCGAAGTACAAGAGATGAAACATTGCCATCCTCACTTCCAAGGAGCTCTCTGTCTATATCTTTTCGAAGACATATCTGTCTTCTTTTGGAAGTCCACGGGATACTCAGTATTCTTCTCTAAAACCAGAACTGAAAGATATCAATTCTTCTTCTTCCATCCTTATTTGGGTTTTTTTTTTTTTTCAGCTTTCAGAGGCATAGCAAGTAAATGAAAAAGACTATGGCCTGAATTAGGTGCAACTTAAGTCTTCAAATTGACATCGTTATTCTTCAGTATTTTGAAGAGGTCACTGACAGCAGACTTTCCAAATACAATAAGTGCCCTAATCTCATGCTAGCCCAAGGGTGTTGATTGTGGATGCAAGCAAATAATTAACATTTTCAATCCTTTCTCCATCTATCATGATGTTGTCCATTGACATTATCCTAAATTTTTACTATTCTGATATTTCCCTCAGAGTATTTTAAGATCATCAGATGTTGAATAACTGCTAAACAAATTGTTTAATAATTTTTTTGAAAGTAAAAGTGAGGCTACTGAGATCTTGGACACAGGTATTATGTGACAGTCATAGAGAAAATAGTGAATGAAATTAATTCTGCAGTGTTTAGCTAATGTTTGGAAATGATGTTGTTAGGTGCATTTGAGTCAGAACCAACTCATACCTGACCCAGCAGGTTTTTAGAGTCAGTAGTTAATCCCAGGGAGGAGACTGTCCAAACTTCTGCAGAGGACCTGGGGAATTTGAACCACATGCCTTTGGGATTACAGCACAACCTCTTACTACTAGGCATTCAGAGCTCCCCTGTTTTAAAATATGGGAACTTTTCTTTTTAAGTAGGCTTCTCTGTGTTTACTGCTGAGAAGTATACTATCATATGTCTGAAGATTCACTTGTTGGTTTGCATTGTTGACTAGGGAGCTATGGTGGTCTCACTCCTAGGGCCCTGCACCACTAATCCAAAGGCAGTGCCTCTCTGGTGGTTCAAGTCCATCAACAGCTCCATGAGAGTACGATGGGCCCATCTCCTTTGCAATTTGCAGCCTTTTGGAAAACTGATGGAGAGTCAGCTATGAGCCCCTTCCAACTCAACAACGAGTGAATCTATTACCTGCCAATTGTATTAATATCAGGTCACTGTGCACCTGCTTTTAAGCATGCTTATTTAACTCTTGTATTTGTTAACATGTGTTTAGTAGGGATGCTGTCTAATAAATGACTTTAAGCTGTATTTTTTGCATTATCCCACAACATGCACTTGACTTACTAATAAACAGAGCTTTAGGGAATTTAATTAATTAAAATGAGTAGCAGTATTATTAGTTGTTCTCCAAACATGTTTTTCCCCCCTAGAAGTCCTTTGATGATCATAATTAACTTAAACTACATAAAAATAATCTACTTATAACAATAAGAAATTTCATTAGATGTCTTGTCATGCACACATAAAACACTAATTGTAAATAACTATTATTTTCTTCTTCCCTTTGAGGAAAAAAAATAAGCCATATTTTATATAATCATAGTTTTTTGAAGATAAAACCTCATCTCTGAACAATTCAGATTCTCCAAAATTAGAAACAGGAACTCGGGATTCTTGCTTGCAGTGAACCTAATGTCAAAGAAAAGAAATATCAGAGCTCTATAGCAAGATTATTTATGTTCCATGATCCAAAAACTAAACTCACAGCTCTCCAGTGGATTCTGACTCCTAGTAATCCTGGAGGACAGAATTGAATTGCTCCAATGGGTTTAGGGATTTCAGGGTACCTAGTGGTATGAAGGGGTGCTACAATCCTAAAAACACCACTTGAATCCACCAGCTGCTCCAGGGGGAAAGAATGGGCAATCTTTTCCCTCCCATGAGATTTACTGCCTTTGAAAACCCTCAGGAGGTTCAGCTGAAAACCTGCTGGATGGTCGCTATGGGTCTGGGTGGGCTCCATCTCCACTGCCAACAACAATACTTAACAAGAAAGAATTTTTGTTGGCTGTAATCTTCACAGTAGCAGACTGCCACATTTTTTTTTTTTCACAAAGTAGGCTGGTGGGTTCAAACTACTCACCTTTGTGTTAGTTTCCCAGTGCTTAACTACTGTGGTACCAGGGCCACCTCTCTTTTTTTCCACTTTCTGGTTCAAATCAGTTTTTCACTCATTCGTATGTTTCTTTTAAACATATATATCTTTTAATCACATGGGCGGTGTTTGCAATCCTTTAATTTTCGTGACTTAACCCTTGACTATACAATTTTATCCTTAAAACCTGGAGAGTTTCAACACTCCTGAGTTTTTACATTTTCTATGAGAAAGTGTGCAGTACCTATTGTTTTTTGTTTTTTTTTACCACACAACTTACAATTCCAAAATTTGATGTTAGGAATAGCATTCTGCATCTTCACAGGTTTTCTTAGATCAAAAGCACCACAATCAAAAAAATCCATTATAAATCCATTGTTTCCCATCCATCCTTTCATAAGGCCGGTGGGTGGTGTGGGCAGAATAAGACCAAACTGCATTAAGAGAAGTTTTACTTTAACTTTCTCATCCCTAAACTCAGGGGTAAATCAAGTGTCTAAATTTTGCTCACAGTTAGTAAGTCATAAATAAACCAAAGCAATTTCTTCGCTCTGAGCAAGAGGGTCAGAAGACTACACGAAATACCACTTTTCAACCTGGCAAACGCTAACATGAGTTGACAGAAGAGCAAGATGCAGTACTGCAGTGAATCGGTAAAAGGCCGTAGGGACTCAGGATGCTAACGTTGTCGGTTTTAGGAATGGATTCTATATCTTATCTGATGATCTGGATTTAATTTAAGTGACTGCCTCTGCCAGTCCTTCCAAAGGGCAAGTCTGTGAAATAGAGCATCTCTGTGTCAGCCACTTGTCCTTCCCTCCGTTGATGCCTTGACCTAAATTGAGCATGTGGGCATTGGTCTGGACAGATGAAAGGGACCGAGAATTTGCTGCCATTTGAATTTCATTGTTCATGTGCATCTGTCTAAAGATTTGGGGCACTTGCAAATATCCCTGAAGAGTGTTATCATGGAATCCATTTCTTTGCTGTTCATAGACATAAATCTTTTCCAAACTGTTGTTGTTGTTGTATGTCATAGAGCTGGAACTGACCTATAACTAACCCTCGGCTGGGTTTTTAGAGGCAGTAAATTGCACAGGAAGAGACTGCCCATCTTTATCCCACACAGCAATTGGTAGATTTGAAACCCATACTTTTGTGTTGGCAGCACAATTCCTCACCGCTAAGCAACCAGAATTCACATACAAATTAGAAAGTGGAAAATGGTGCATTGAAAAAAAATGCTTTGATCTTCCTTGTTTTGCTTAATGGAAATGTTTCGTCCCCTAAAAGAAAGAAGATAACTCTTTCTACGCTCCATAGTTGATATAGAATTGCTCTGTGAACCCAAAGGAAGAGCCTCTTGGTGTTTTGAATACACCAGTGGCTCTGCTAGAGAAAGTGGGGCAATCTCCTCTCTGCGCTTTTCAGCCTCTGCCTTCTAGGTGGCCAGCCAAGAGTCATTCCTACTCAAGAGCAGTGAGAGAGATTTGTGAAACAAGGATGCCTGTCCACAGAAAGATTTCAAGCTCATCTGTTAAACAAAATGACAGTGGTTGGAACCCACTAACTTCTCTGTAAGGGAAAGATTTATCTGCCTGGTTCAACAAAGATTACTACGGTGTAAGGGTTAATATGGATTGAAACTCAACATTAAGAAAACAAAGATTCTCACCACTGGGCCAACTGGTAACATTAGGATAGATGGTGAAGAGCTTGAGATTATCAACAGCTTTAGTTTGCTTGGCTCCCCAGTCAACACTCTTGGTACTGGCAGCCAGGAAATCAGGAGATGAATTGCATTGGAAAAGTCTGTTGTCAGGGAGCTCTCCAGAGTACTGAAAAGCAATGACGTAAGTCTGGAGACTAAGGTGCGCCTGACCCAGGCCATGGTCTTTGCTTGCTATGTGTCAGAGAGTCGGACAATGACTAGGGATGATAGAAAGAGAATTGATGCCTTTGAGCTGTGGTGCTGGAGACGAGTGTTGAATATGCCATGGACTTCTAGGAAAACAAACAGAGAGTGAATTGAGGGTAAAGCCAGGGTGCTCCTTGAAGACAAGGATTCTGAGGCTTCGTCTGACATAATTTGGGTATGTTGGAAGGAGGGATCAGTCCTTGGAGAAGGACATCATGTTTGGAAGAGTGGAGGGATGGAGAAGGAGAGGGTGACCATCGATGAGCTGGATTGATTCAGTGACTGGGGTGATGAGGGTAGATGTGTCAGAGATGATAAAGTGGGCACAGGATAGAGTAGGTTTCAGGGCTGTTGTACATATTGTACAATAGCAACAAGCAGTCCAGTAGGGTAACTCTGCTCCATCGTATAGGGTTACCATGAGTCAGAATTGATTCAACAGCACACTGTAACAGTAAGCTCTCTGAAATCCATGAGAAATGAAATTCCACATAAAGTGGTATTTTGTGATAGTGGTCTCAAACCTCGCTCTCATTTCCATCTCCATTTTTAAAAACAAATCTTTATCTGTTCAGGATAGCTAAGCTTATGTAATGTTCCTACCCTGACACTTTTACCTTTGAATTACACAGTTGAAATCTGTACCACAGAAATTATAATTAGCCATTCTGGGTAATTATAATTACTGGGGCTTCTGGCTACTTCGATAAACACAGCTAAAACATTGGAGGTGTCAGAAATGAACTAAGTGAAGTAGAAAAGGAAATTGAGTACGACGACATGGTTCTCCGCTGAGCAAGAAATAATCCACGTAGTAATGCCAAAGCTTGGCTCACATACATTATATATCTTTTACTACTGAAAAAACTCACACCCTACAAGGGACTGTAATTTTGACTTGCAACAATTTCATAATTACTGGTAGTTCTTATTGACAGTAAAAGGCTTGGGAACTTTCTGGCTTTTCTTCCTTCAAAATTATGAGGTTGATTAAAAATTCCTCCCTTTGTTAAAGTCTTAGGAACTTGGTTTTGAGAAGGAAAGCATTTCCAGTACAGCCTTTCTACTATTTGGCAAAAGTATTAGCAATTAAAGAAAATCAGTGATTGAATTCTGGTATACATTTTGGCTAGATTTAGTGTAAGAATCCACATTGTATATCTGTTCCTAAAACAAGCCATGAGTAACACAAAAAATATTTTGGTATATAAATCAATCTAATTGACCATTATTGAACATTTATAATATTAAAGGATTTTCAGTTCTGGAGAAATTTGTAAATCTATGTACTTCTTTGTTAGCATAAGTATTCATAGACATAAACTTGTTTGCATGTTGTTTGTTTAAAAATCATATACTTTCTCCAATATTTACTGAATTTAATCTGGTGGATAAAGTAAAGCACAAACAAAAGCAAAACAAAATCCATCTTTTTAACATAAATGTCACTTGTAATAATAGCTTGGATTTATTGATCGCTTTGCTTAGCTTACTTTCCTTATAGTGACCATTTTTTACTACAAGTTATATAAGATTTTTTTTTCAGTAGAGAATATAAACATTCAATCTCTTTCTCTATGCATGCTATTCCATGCATGATGAATTGAGGCAATTAAAGAAATGCACTTTATTGAGCCACATGGCGTAATAGCTAAACAAAGAGCAATAGAACTAGGTCAATGGACCCAGGATCTGCCAGTCACTTGTTTGGTTGCATAACTCCTCTCAGCTCTAGTTTCCTTGTTGTAAAATCTGGACAATAAAAGTATCTTCATATACACTAGTGGATTTGCTTTCCAACTAATTTTTCCTAAGGTGTATTCAGCACGACTTACAATGAACACCATTGTAACTTAAACAGCAGTGGTTTAAATCCCGTTTTCAATACCTAATACTTTGTTTCTTTGCAAACAGCTGCTTTCCCACTTCTAAAATCAGAAATGAACAATAACTAAAAAAAGAATTTTCCTTTCCTAAATAAATAACATCCAAATAGATTTTTAAAAAAATAATAGTACAATACCATTTTCAGTCAGCTGCATTCTTCTATTTTCTTACCTGGTAGATGGTGTTGACTGAAAGGCAGGAAGAACTCTTCAAAATCTCTTAAATTTAGAAGCCCTCAATTCCCCTAACATGTGTCTGCCCAATCTTACCATCAACATAGAGTATGAGGATTCTTGTGTGTTCAGGATGGTAGACTGATTCTGTATTAACCAACTAAAATAGTGTGTCCTTGAGTTTACAGCATGAATCACTTAAAATCAAATCAGTATACCATTGGCTGTATATGGAATTAGGCTACCATATAGATATTGTTGTAATGTCTTAATTTTGTCAACACCTCATTTTTCAGTTGTTTCAAGGTTTGTTAACTGGGGAAATATTTCAGTGGTGGCTGTTCTGAAATTTAGACTTCTACCTGGAACAAAGAATAGAAAATAAGGATATGCATTAAATAGTATTTCATAAGTTTATTTTGTAAATAAAAGACATTGGACTATCAAAGTTATTTTTTTATAAATAATCATTTAAAGGGATAATTTTTAAGAAAAATATCTAAAAAATAGAAGAATTATCTTTTGATCATTTAAAGTTTGAAATAACTTGATTTTACTAAGAAATCATAGTGGAAGCTAGGATTTTTTTTTAATTTCTCATAATGAAGATCCAGTATGGCAAAACAACAATGAGGATCCATTATGACAACAGTATTACCATTTAGACTTCCACTTCCCGTACCAATATTATGCTAGATAGTGTTTTGTTTTAGCAAAGAAATAGAAGGCCCTTAATTCAAGACTTTACACTAATGGTGGATTATTCTGTCAGTTTAAAAAATATAGGTGTATTGGTTGATAATAAAAATATTTAAAAATCAATCTCAATAAATATTTTATTATTAAACATGTCTTAAAAGTACTAATCTTAAAATATTATAGGAAGCGTGTAGTTTAGAGAAAGAGGGAGAATAAATACAGGGAGAAAGGGATAGAGTAAAAAAGGGAGAGAGAAAGAGACGGAGAGACACTGAGTGACGGGGTGGGGGGTGAGAGAGACAGAGGGGAAGAGTTTCAGAGTTTGATCAGTGTTTGGGGAAAAATACCTTTTATGTATATTAAAAGCCAAAGTAAAATCTGTCATCATAAAGAACTCAAAGCTCACCCTTCAGTGAATTTTCTGAGGCTGTAAGTAGCACAAAAGGGAGTGCCCCATCTTTTTCTCCACTTAATTAACATGTATAAAGTAGTCAAACTTCACCAGAAGGAGACCTTAAATGCAAACTGAATTACAAAAGATTGAGAAACAATTCAATATTATTATAAAATATATGCTATCATTACAACAGTATATTCAGAATATGGATAACTATCTCTTATGTTCTTATCCAAAAGCATAAGCTGCAACTTAAGAGACTTCCCAAGTGTTTTGCCTGCATTTTCCACTGTTATTAGAATACCTTACTATTTTTGGAAAATATTGTGAATGTATTCCTGGCTTCATAAATTATATGAGCATCTGTTCTTTCAATCAACAGGATACCAAATGTTTTTTCCATCACTCTATGTGAAACAATGTATATAATACTACTTTATTTCCCATGAGGTTTCAGTAAATACAGACTGGGGTGGTAGAAAATGCATGAAAACTAGTCAACAAAAGTGTATTGCGGAAGGAGTAAAATCGTGGGAATGTTAGAGTGGAATTTATGACATAAATGTTGTTATGATACCTTTTTAGTTGTCTATTCTACACAGTGCTGAGGGAAAAAATTGCAATGAGTTTAGCAGAACCTGACAAATTTCCTGGCAAATTTTTTTTATAAAATTGCATCTTTTCTACAATGTTATTTCTTGTGGTTTTAATAGTACACACACAATATTGTATTTAAAAAATAAAAAAAGTTTTGTTATGGAGTTCTGATAAACATTACACCACTTTTTATTTATGCCAACAAAATAATTCTTAAAAGGATTTAACTGAACAACCTAAAGGAGTCTTGAGTGTGTAAGACAATCTTCTACGAATTACCTAATATAATCAACAGTCTAATATGTCCTTTCATGGATGACTTGTGAACAGAGGAAGAATTCCAGTCAGAAAACAAGATTCCTTTACAGTGAAATGCTCTATTTAGTAATACATCTTGTGAAAATACAATAACTTATCTCAGATTACTCACCAAATATGTACTATTATGACATACTTGGAATGCTTAAAAGATTTATACACTGATTTCGGATCCTGCTAAATAATCTTCCTAATCCCAATACTCTGATTTTCTTATTCTTCTTTTTTTTTTTTTTTTTGGTTGATTTTGGATTCTTCTTGGTTCATAATTCTAAAGTACTTCATTGACATGCCATCATTTCTATATTTTAAAAGAAATATACCAAACCTCCAATATTCATCTGAAAATTCACAGGAATTGTTTGTTTTTTAAAAAGCACTAACAGTTCCATTTGTTCCTTGCACAATAGGATGTGGCAACCTGATGTACTGAAATCATAATTAAGGAAAGACAAAACAAAGACCTTCCTTTAGAGATTATGTTGGTGTCTCCTTAGGAATGTTCCTATGAAATGTGTAGCAATAATCCAGATATTTTGACAATCCTCAAGGGTTCATTATATTTTTTTGTAGCTATTTCTTCCACAGAAGCTTACAAAAAATATTGAAGTGTTCAAATGTTTCCACACACACAAAGGCAACATAGATAGCTGGAAGAAAGAGAGATAAATTAACAAATAAATGAGAAAGGAACTTCTTCACAGTATAAAGAATGTTTGTAGATGTGCAGAAATTTTGAGGGGCTAACCAATTTTCAAAAAGTACCACATGACACTGGAAAATCTGTGAGAGAAGATAAACAGTCTTTGTTTTTACTAGATGAAAGAGAAAGATTACTATATAAATGAAATATTTTTATGAATGCAATATTTATAAAAAAAATTTACAAAAGATACCATCCTACCACCATTAACTGACTAGGTAATATTTAATAGAAGAGACATAATATTATAATTTTTAGAAGTATCCCTTTTGAATTTATAATCAATGACTTAATTATATTTCTTATACATGGTTACTAGAGATTAATGCAGGGGTAAACATTCAGAGTGACTGATTTCCAGGTCAGTTTTTAAGAAGTTAAGAAGTTGAAAGACTTTGCATTTTATTTTTTTAAATCAGAATGAGTGAAGGCATTAACCAGATAATTTTGTATCAGATAAACTCAGGTGTTTTTATGAAATGTGCTGCTCTTCCCAGTTTCCTGTGTTAAAGCCGATTTTTCGTGTTGCCTGGAACATTGTTAAACAGCTGCCACATTCCAATCATGAAGCTAATGCTTTCAAGTGATGAGCGAATTCTATAAATGAAAATACAGTTACATTTCCCTGGGAAAAAAACCATTTAGGGATGTATAGATTTGGGGGGAGGGAAGAAAATCTTGGTTGTCAAACATCTTCAGTCTTAAAAGTATAAATATGACCAATATAAATATGACATATGCACTTCAAATATTTTATGGAGAAAGGTGGTTATTATTGTAAAAATAAACAGGATATCCATCAACAGAATGAAGAAAAAAAAAATACAGGCCATCTCCAGGATATGGTCATGCAATTTATGAACGACCCTTTATTCACCTTTTCTCTCATTGCTAAGGACTCAGAACAGACTCAAAGCTGACCCCCCAGTGGATTTTCTGAGGCTGTGGATAGCAAAAGGAGAGAATACTTGTTTTTGTCTCCTGGAACTGCTGGTGGATTTAAACCACCAGAAAGTATCACCTTTGGGTCAGCAGAACAACTTCTTGTGGACTTGATCTTTAATGTTACATAAACTTGCCCTCCATGAAATGTATAAGCCAACCTCCAACTCAAGAAATTTGCAGTCACAATCACACAGCTTCTAGTCAATTTTGATTCTAAAGCAATCAGAATTGTCTCTGTCACCGGACAGCAAGGAACAGCCTCATCATGTTTCTAAGGCTATACCTCTTACCAATGCAAATTGCTTCATTCTTCTCCTTAAGAAGGACTTGTAGATTTGAACCACTGATCTTCAGGTTAATAACTCAGCACTTAACCCACTAAGCCACCTTTCACACTTAAAAAATGCTCAAAATAAAAACAAAATCAGTTTTCTTTGAGTTCAACTCTTAGTGACCTTCCATCCGGTTTCTGAGTTTGAAAATCTTCAAACTTCATCTTTCTGCCTGGAAACAGCTGGTAGATTCAAATTGCTGATCTCTCAGTTAGCAAGCAGCACAACACATAACACACACTACCAGCAGAGATCCTTTCTTAGATAGAGGAAGGACTAAATATGAACTGTATGCAGTTGTGTTTACATATGTAGAAATTCTCAAAGACACGCTTAGGAATGGATCTTGTTAATAACGTGGGGGACTGACAGTATTTATTGTCTCCAAATAGTAAACTGTCTATTCAAGTTGACAGATAGAGTCAATAACACTGTATAACTTGTGACAGATTACCAGACAATGTCAACTTCCATTAAGGCTACCTATACCACTTCTAATCACTTTATGCATGTTAATTCATTAACTTCTTCTATGACACTTAAAAAATGATTAACGGTTGCTGCTTTTGTTGGCATCATTGAATCTGATTACAACTGGGCTCCCTGTGGTTTTCAGGAAGGGATGTTTCTGCAGCACAAAATCAGGGCTTCCTGAGATGCTTCTGTGTGGACTCAAACTGCCAACCTTGTGGTTCACAGCTGAATGTGTTAACAACAATATTACCCAGAGACTCATTCATTACTAATTAAGGATTTATTTCTTCAAAATTGTGCCAAAAGGAAACAAAATCTTTTATCCCATATGTATATGCTGAGAATTAATGACCTTGTCATTCTCTAACATTAAAATGAAGGGACTATAAGGAAATGATTCAGATATTTATTAATTATATATGCATGAAGGTATTGTTGTGTACGAAGGAGTCGGAACAGACCCATAGCTGACCCACTGATGGGTTTTCAAAGGTAGTTAATCACGTACAAGGAGATTGCCCATCTTTCTACTGAGGAGCATCTGGTAGATTCAAATCACTGCCTTTGGATTGCTTCTAGAGGTCCCTATATACATGAAGAGGCTGTAGAATTTTGCTGGCTCCCCCCCCCCCCCATCTATCTATTGATCTATCTACCTATCTCTGTTAAGTCAGAATTGACCTCATAGCTGATCCTTCAGCAGGAAATTGTCCATCTGTCTCCTGTGGAGCTGGAGCATTTGAACAATCAGAAAGGTGCCACCTTCGGATTGATGGCACAGTTCCTTATAGATTATGCGGGTGCTCTCTCTCTTTATAGATGATAGAAAAAGAATAGATGCCTTCAAGTTGTGGTGCTAGAGAAGAGTCTAGAACATATCACAGACTGCCAAGAAAACAAATAGGTCTTTCTTGGAGAGGGTGAAACCAAGTCTCTCCTTGGAGGCTAGGATTTTGAAGCTCTGCCTCACTTACTTTGGACACATGGCCAGGAGGGACAGGTTCTTGGAGAAGGACATCATGATCAGAAGGGTGGACAGACAGTGCAGGAGAGGAAGACTCTGGATGAGATGGATTGATACAGTGACGGGGCAATGGGGGTTTGGTGTGTCAGAATTAGTGAGACCGGCTCAGGACAGGGCAGGCTTCAGAGCTGCTGTACATTGGGTCAGTATATATGGCAGGTGACTCAGTGGCACATAACAACAAAAACATTCTATATTGTTTCTTTTGTGGTTTTTTTTTTTTTTTATTTAAGCCTCTTGTTTAGAGTCAACAAGGCTGTGGGGAGGGCCTTTGCATTTAGAAGTGTATTATTATATTTTGGAGGAACATTTTTCTAAGTGGTACAGCACTCTTCTGGCAATATGCTGTGCTGAGGTGACCTGAGATTGCTGTGATGCTGAACCTTTACCATTGGGATGTCAAATGCCATAACAGTTGCCCATAGTACATGGTGTTTATTGGAGCTCCTAGATTGAGACAGGTTTGGAAGCAGGAGTGGCATTCATTTCCTAAATGGCATGCCCCAGGAAACTCCATGAACTCTATTTAATAAATGGCAAGCCTTTTGTTCATAGGGTCACTATGATGAAGTCTTCTCTAGAAGGAAAATGAAGGATACCAATGAATTTATTACTCTTTGTTTCTCTTTTCCCATATACTATGAGATCCATGGTTTCAGAGGGCATTGTTTAGTCTTCAGTGAACCTTGAGGGTCTACCAAGATTTTCTGGGTCTAAGAGTCTAAAATTTCAAGCATGAAAAATAAGAATATGCTTATGCATTAACAAAATTTCTCACTTTGTTAAAAGCATGGATATTTTACAGACTATGAATTTTGTATGTAAACTGGTATAAAATAAAATAAAATAATTAAAAAGATATCTTAAAAAGTTTATTAGGTAAAGGTTTTCTACTATCAATTTCTTTGTAAAAATAAAAATCATCCCATAAAAAGTCAATTAAAAATTACGAATTTCTCAAAAAAAGGATGAATTTTTTTAATCTTTCATGAAAACAAAACCTCTTTTTTCTTCTAATCATTTGACCAAAGTTCCCACATTTTTAAAACTAATGAAAATGAATTTTGTCCTTTGACTTTTGATAAGTGGTATACTTTTCCTGATAATAACTTCAATTTTGTAAACTCTTCTGTGTAACTCTTTTGATGAAGATATATGGACACTGTTAAAATACAATCATTTGGAGTCCATTTAAAATAGTATATATCATAGGTGTTCTAAATTTTATTTAGAGAAAAAACCCTATGTCAGGAGAGAGGAAGAATGATGCTATGATCTAATTAGACAAAGCCCTCCTTGAAAATATGGATTTGCCAACTTCTGTTTCTACCAAAATACACTGTGTGATGGGAAAGTCTGCTGTTAGGGACCTCTCCAGGGTACTGGAGAGCAATGGTGTCACTCTGCAGACTAAGGTGCATCTGATACCGGCAATGGTCTTGGCAATCACTTGTTATGCACCAGAGAGCTGGACAATGACTAGGGAGGACAGAAGGAGAATTGATGCCTTTGAGTTGTGGTGCTGGAGAAGAGTATTGAATGTACCATGGACTGCTAGGAGAACAAACAAGCTCATCCTGGCGAGGGTGAAGCCAGGCTGCTCCTTGGAGGCAAGGATTCTGGGGCTTCGTCTGACATACTTTGGCCATGTTGTAAGGAGGGACAAGTCCTTAGAGAGGGACATCATGCTTGGGAGGATGGAGGGATGGCACAAGAGGGGAAGACCCTCTACGTGGTGGATTGATTCAGTGACTGGGGAAATCAGGACGAGTGTGTCAGAGGCAATGTGATTGGCACAGGATAGAGCAGGGTTTAGGGCTGTTGTACATAGGGTCGCTATGAGTTGTAAGCAACTAGATGGCACATAACAACAACAGGTATCTAGGAATTTTAATCACGTCTATCACATATAATCTCTCACTAAGAGAAATAGTTAAATTCTGATTTTTATAAATCTCATTTTTAATATTCCCTGTGTAAGGATGAGTATTCAAGAGATAGAAGTCCAAGTAACCAGTCTCTATTCATTGGATGACCTTTAGAAGTAATTTATTAATCCCAAATGATTAATCTGTGGTTGTTGGGTTTTTTAAAATGCTAATTTCTGTGTACCAATATAGTAAATTACTTTAAGTCACCAGACTTAGTAAAGTTGAAGAATGTTCAACTAATCTTAAAAATTTACTAATTCCCAAAGAGTGAAGAATTTTCTTCCTTGAATATCTTTAAAAAGGGAGGTTTAAAAATAAGTGAGGTTGGTGTTTTTGAAGATAGTTACAAAGTGTTTTGATTTGTGATTCCCTGGCATATGGTACCAGCTTCTAAAACAATAGTCCTTGAGAGTTAAATGTCATTCATATGTATATGCTGAAATTTGTTGGCTCAAAATTATACGCTCTTGGTAGAAAGATAGGCCATATTCTCCTTAAAGAGTCTTCTATAAAGCCTCAACCTTGATGTAGAGTCTATGGCAAAAGCAGAGAGAGAGAGAGAGAGATGGATGCACTGACTAAAAACTGTTGTTGATACAACAGTGAATGAATGGAAATCCAAAGTTTCTGTAAATTTTCATTAAAATTAACAATTAAAAAAACCAAACAAACAAACCCCCCCCCCAAACCAGAAAACTGTTGTTGGGTCAGAACCTGTTCATAATTGGCCCTCCGATGTGCTTTCCATGGCTTGACTAACCCTGGAGCATACTGTATATCTGTCTTCCAGTGGAGCCACTAGTCCTTCCTAACAACATGCCCAAAATTGTGAGACCAACTTTGCCATAGATACAAATACAGAGAGATATAGCTATACACAGAGACTAAGATATAAATATATGGATATGTTTATGGAGTAGAAAAATTTGTTCCACAAAGTATAGAAACACAAACAAAAGCTTATTAACAGTGAAGATATTGTCAAGTATAATTTCTGATAAGAAAATGTTATAGGTTTTTAATTGAAAAAATTTTTGCTAGAATATAATTTTTCCTCAAAATATATCATTAGAAAGTCCATAAAAAGGCCATAAATTAACATTGTAGAATCTTCTTTTTCTAACACTGTTGCTTTTATTAAACCCAGTTTATATCAATGTTTGCAAAGTTTATAATAACACTACTGTCACATAAGCTTTCTTGTTTTATTTTCTACTAGAACTTTCTCTTATAGACACCTATTTACATTATTAAAATTTGTAGTCATAGTATACCTAGATTTGGCTTTCTTTGGTTATATTATATTTTTGTTGTTGCACCAAAGAAAGAATTCTGATCAGAAAACAATAAATGTAGTCACCTAAAAGTCTAATAGCCTCATCATAGTTAAAAACATATTGACTTAAAGTTGGAGAGGCTGTGGAAAGATTGGAACTCTCATATGCTGTTGGGGTGGGGGGGGGATTGTAAAATGGTACAACCACTCTGGAAGGCAGTTTGACATTTTCTTAAAATGCTGAACATAGAAAATTCCATATATCCCAGCTATTTCACTGCTTGAAATATACCCTGAGAAAATTAGAACTGAGGCACAGAGATTTGTACACCAATGTTCACAGCAGCATTATTCACCAAAAAAATGGAAACAGCCCAAATGTCCAAACACAATCGAATGAACTGAGAAACTGTAGTCCATTCACATGATGGAATACTATGGAGCACTCAGGAGCATCTGATTTTGCAAATTATTACCGAACTTGCGAGGGACTAGAGAGCATTATGCTGAGTGAACTAACTCAGTCTCATAAGGATAAACACTGTATAAGACCATTATTGTAGAACTATAAAGATAACTCGTTTAAAACAAAAAAAAACCCCTAGAAAATAAAAAATAACCTAATTTTGAATAATGCCAATTATATTTCTCCCATACTTTATATTTAACCATGCTATTGTGTACTGTTGTGTACTGTTGAGTCAGAACTGACCCACAGCTATTAAGTGAGTTTTAAGAGGCTATCAATTACATGAGAGGAGATTTCCAATCCTTTCCACATGCATTTGAACCATGTACCTTTGCTTTGAGGGTGCAAACCACCAGAGAAGGGCATATTTTACATAATTAGATATACAGATAAATTATGTCACTATGGGAGAAAGTTATAAAAATGTTTGCCCTAGTCCATTTTCAGTTTTTATTTTCTGATAAGTCAATCATTCTGACAATTATTTATTTTATAATTCTCCTTTATTTTGAATAGTAAAATAGGTTGCCTGATGGAGATTTTTTTAACCTAAATATCCATTTTAAAAGCATTCCCTTCACATTTTCAACTCTACAGTTTTGTTAAGATCATTTGTATGATACAATCTTTTATTCACTTACACTGATCTAAAAGCAACCAAAAAGCACATGTGTCCAAAGTACAAAACTTTCAATAAGCAAGATTCATGGCATGAAATAATCTTTCAGGAAGAACTTTTGAGTTATAACAGATTTCCTATTTTGTACTAAAAACATTTGAGGACCTACAGAAAAATATGACTTCTTTAGGAACAATAATCACTACCAAAGAGCTAAAAATGTGTATTGTAGACAAAGAATATCAACAAATCAGCTTTCATTTCTAATACAGGAAACAGCCTGGGGCATATGGCAGTAGTCATGGCAGGAGGCTCAGTTTTCCTATTGCCTTTAAATATAACTTTTTTATTTTTGTTAATGTTAACATTCTACTGAGCGAACAATTTCTGTAAACCTCCATGGTTACTAAAGAAACATTACTGGAATGGAGAGTGAAATTTTAATTAGTTGTTGTGTCCATTATCGCAACTTTGGAATTCTTTGGGGGAAATAATGAAATAAAAATATACATAGCACACTGAGAAATTAAAAACAGATGTCTCCTAAAATGCAATATATTTACATTCTTGTAAATAGTATATCTTTCTAAAACATGACATTTCTTCTTTAGGAAAGAAAGTATGTGGTTAGCATTTATGGAGGTATGGGGGATGGTGGGAGCAGGAAGGAGGATATTTTCTACTCCAAGTTCTACACTTGATGAGACTATACAAAGTTATGTCTCTGTAATTACACCAAGTGTGCTAAGAATTTCCATTTGAAGAAATACTTGAGAGAAGAAAGCCGGTTTGCTTTAAATGGATAGATTTTCATGCTTTTTTTTGCATGAACTATAGACTATTCACTCAGCTCTCCTTGTTTTTTATGATTTCTGAGATTGATATGCAAAATGCTTACTAGAGCTATTTTAAAATTTGTCTCCACGGCAGTCAGGCTGAACTTGAAGGTCTCTTGTTTCCCTTATTTTAGAGCTATAGTTTGTCTTAGAGGTTTCATTAGAATATGTTCCAATATTTTTATGTTGTTATGTAACTGTAGAATTGGAACCAACCCTTAGCTGACCCTCCATTGGATTTTCAGAGGCAGTAAATCACCTGGGAGGAGACTGCCCTTTGCTCTCCGGAGCAGGGGGTGTATTCCAACCATGTTTCTTTGAGGGGGCAGCTCAATTCCTTACTGCTAGGCCACCCGGATAGTCCAACAGTGCTATACAATCTTGGAAAAAGCAGGGAAGTTTTCAGTAAATTGAAGCTCAAATTTCTGAACAAGGAACAACCTACCTTTTCCTAGATTTAAGAGCAAATGTGAAGAACAAATACTTCACCTCTTCTGTTTATGTAAGGTTCCCTGATGGTATAGTGTTTACTTCTTGGACTGTGAGTCAAAAAGTCTGAGGTTCAAATCCACAGCTGATCTACATCCAACAAGGTAAGTAGTCTCCTCCTGTAAAACAAATACAATAAAATATTCAGAAACATTATGGAGGATCTTGATAAGGGAATCAACTTAAAGGCAAAGTGCTATTATTAATTTACCAAGTTGCACACCAAAAGTCCCAACTTAAGTAATGAACTATTTTTTCTTCAATCTTAACTTTTAACTAAAGCCAATTATGCTTAAAAAGATTTCTTTTTAGTGAAATCACATACATACACACACAAAGTGAGATATGAAATAAAATGAAAAAAATATAAAGAAAAAGCAATAAGGATGAAGTGAAGAAAAACAAAGTAAGGAGAAAGAGAAAAAGGAGGATGAATAAGGAAGAAGTAAAAAAGTAAGACATGGAAAGACAAGATTCCCAAATGAGTATGATGTCAGTTATCCTAACAGATGGGCAGGGGTATAGTCAGTCAGAACAAACTTATAAGTATCAAGAGAGAAAATGATACAAAACTACATTTGCTTTCCTTTAGAATCAAGTCTTAGAACTGTACTTAAGAAAACATTATCATAAATGTCTTAAGATATATTTCCTGAGTCCAGTAATATTTTAATCTTGACAATGACCCATTTGAGAGTCTATACTTGAACTGAGTTAGCATGTTAACTCTTCTGCATTATTCTACTCCTGGAGAGTTTTCTAATTGAACTACAGGTAGCACTTATTAAGTCTCATTAGCTAGCAGATTACATTTTTAGTCAAAGAGATAAGAACTTTAATTTAAAGGCTAACTCCTCTGACTTACCCTTTAATGTATGCAAACTTTCCCTTGCACTAACTTGATTGAACGAATGCCTACTAACAACACAATCTCCATCTCTGTGTGCTTTAGGTGCCTATTTTTAGATCATTGGAAAAGCTTAAAGTTTTTATCTTGCACTAACTCCTAAATTCATTCGTTACCCTCATTCTGAATCAACTCAGAGTTGACCCTTCATTGAGTTTCTAAGGTTATATATCTCAAAGAAGATAGTTCATCCTTCTCTCAGGGAGTCCCTGCTTTGAACTACAAGAGAGGTGCAAAGGTCAGGTTAGCAACTTATCTGCCTACCGACTAGATGACCACAGGACCGTGTGCACTTGCCTATCTGCCTCTCATGTTCTTAAAGATGAAGGAGCAGATCTTGTTCATACCTGGGAGATTGTCTATATACTTGTCAGCTTTATTTTAAGAAAAAAAAGCAAAACAAAACCAAACTTGTCAACAGCAGCTTTATTTTAAGAAGAGAAAAAAACCCTTGCCCCACCCCTGAGAGAATGTGTGAACATTTGCTTTTTTTTTAATTTCATAAGTGAGAACTTTAAAAACTTACTTTATATTTATTTTTCTTATTGAAATGGAAATATTTGCAATTCCTTGATTTAATTTCAGAGAATTTCAGTATAAGGAGTTAATACACACTAAGAATGTATCAAAAAGCTGATTCACTTCTCTGTAAGTTTATTATATTTTAGTCCTTCATGTTGCTAAGATGCTGAGAAGTATGTTTCCAGCATTTTAAAAATTAGGATTATTAATGGTGGACAGGTTTCAGTGAAACTTTGAGACTAGGCAGAAGGATCTACTTTTTTTAAAACAAAAACAAGAACAAAAGCTCTGGCCAATTTAAAGTGTGCAAATACTGGTGTAGAATTATCTGACATGTTGTTGTATGTTGTCAAGTCAACTACAACAAATAGCAACTCTATGTACAATAGCTCTGAACCCTGTCTGTCCTGAACCAATCTCACTGACTCTGACAAACCTACTTCCAATATGTCAATCCATCTTATCTGGAGTCTTCCTTTCTTGCACAGTCCCTCCACCCTTCTAAGCATGATGTCCTTCCCCAAGGACTGGTGCTTCCTGGCCACATGCCCAAAGTATGTGAGACAAAGCTTCAAAGGAGCTTTTGCAAGGAGCAATTTGGTTTCACCCTCTCCAGGACAGACCTGTTCTTTTATCAGACCATGATATTTAAAAAACCAAAACAATCACTTTGAGTTGAAAGGCAATCAAAATATGACTGAGGAAAAATTACTTCTTCAAAGTAAAATGTAATGACACAGATGGAGCAAAACTTCGGGACTCTCATTTGTTGATGTGGTGTGACTCAAAATAGCTATAAACATCCATTACTAATTGGAACATAGAAGGTACAAAACATGAATCTAAGAAGAATAAAAAATAAACGGAACTCATGAAGATTGATATTCTAGTATTGGCAAACTAAAATGGGCTCATTGACCATTTTGAATAAGACAATCAAATATCATAGTCAACTGCTCTCTGGTTGCCTAGTCCTTAGAGGATTATACTGCTAACTTAAATGTGAGACCTCTCAGTCCATTTGAATCCAGTAGCAAAGCAATCTCCTCTTGTGTGATTACCACTTTGGAAACCTATACTTTGGCTCGAGGACAGCAATGAAGTTTTTGTTTTTAAAGCTGTGAAATAAAAGCTGAAAAGTAATATTGTTGTTGTTGTTATGTGCTGTTGAGTCACCTGTGACTCTGAGCGACTTGTGAACAAATAGTTCTGAAGTCTTCCCTGTCCTGATCCAGTCTCACTGCCTCTGCCACACCTATCTCCATTGTCCCAGTTCTTGTATCAATCCATCTCATCCGGGGTCTTTCTCTCCTGAGCTGTCTGTCCCTCCATCTTTTTTATCATGATATCCTTCTCCAAAGACTGATCCCTCCTGGCTACATGTCTAAAATATGTGAGATAGAGCTTCAAAATCCTATCCTCCCAGGAAAAACTTTGTTTCACCCTCTCCAAGACAGACTTGTTTGTTCTTTTTGTGGTCCAAGACAGACTTACTTGTTTTCTTGGAATGAGAAAGTTGAAAACAAAAAATAAAGATTAGCAGTTGGAAAATATGACCTTGTTGATAGAAACAAGCCTGAAAAAATCACATGATAGAATCTGGAAAAGACCAATGATTCATTTATCACAAGTAGCCCTTTTTCAAGGAAAAACAAAACACAAATAATAATTATACATATATATATATATATATTTTGTTTTTTTAAATACACAGAATTCAAATCAACCACATCTTTCAAAAGAAATGGTGGCAAAGTACAAAATATAAGAAGTCAGAACAAGGTCAGGCCTGATTATTCAGTCAAGAGAGAAAGTTGGGAGAGATCATTTGTTGTTGTTATGTAAATTTATGTTGAAGTTGAAGAAAATGAAATACATCCACAAAAGCCAAAATATGACTTCGGGTATATAACAAGTTAGGTATAAATTTGTTTAAGTCCACAAAAGACATGTTGTGTGGGATGACACAAAAGACATCGTATATAAAGAAAGCAAAATGTTATTTAAAATACAGGAAAGAAAGACCAAACTAGATGTCACAAGAGACCCTGAAACCTCTTCTTGAAAGCAGATTATCTCAAGCAAAGAGAGGAAATGATGACATAAAATGCTTAACAGAAGATTTAGAAAGACAGTTCCAAAAGATAAAGGAATATAGTATAATGAAATGTACGAATACCTGGAGAAAACCAAAAGGGAAGAAATTCTTGACATTTCTCAGGAAGCAGAAAGAACTGAAGAAAAACAAAATCAAGCCTCAAGTTGAAATACTTGGGCCTCTGATTAGTCCTTGGAGAAGTTAGTCCTTGGATAAGGATGTCATGGTTGGGAAAGTAGAGACTTTGAAAAAGTGGAAAAGACCATCAAGGAGATGCTTGACACAGTGGCTATAACAGTGAGTTAAAATATAGCAACAATTCTGAGGATGATAAAACCCCGGAAGAGTTTCCTTCTGTGTGTGATCACTGCAAATGGCAGCTGATTCAATGATGCCTAACTCCAACATAAACACGGGCATGTCTAGCTAAGTAGATATGTTATTCACTTTGATTATAGATTTTACTAGCTAGAAGTGAATATAAATATTAAAAATTTTCCATTACGTTAAAGATAGAAATATTTGCCTTCTCTCATAATAAGAAAAATAAGAAGAAACTCTTTATTAAAGTAATCTTAAATGCTAATGCTGAGATATTGTTATTTATTGTGACATTAGTGAAAGTTTACAAAGTGTATTAGTTTTCCAACCATACATTTTGTTTTATACAATTCTATCACCCACAACATCTGATCATCCACCTATGCTTCCCTGCGCTTCTCTTTGTTTTTATTTTATCTTCCTCTTCCTCCCTAGTGCTGTTATCATTGCTATGTGCTGTTGAGGAGTTTGCAACTCATAAATATCTAATGCACAATAGCTTTGAACACTGCTCTATCCTGAGCCAATCTCACTGTCTCTGAAACACCTATCCCTATTGCCCCAGTTATCAGAGTAACTATACCTTCCTAGTAACTATATTAAAATGATTTTACCTATGTATAAATATCTCTTTTGCTTTTAAAATACATTCTATTGCTTTCATCAGCAGCAGGCAGTTGTAATCCACCAGCTTCCCCCTGGTGAGAAAGACAGGTAATCTCCTCCTGTGAAATTTACAGCCTCTAAAAACCAGCTGGAATGGCAGCCTCTGAATGTGCTCCAACTCATGGCAATGAGTGAACGTGAATTATGTAACAAAAGAGAAACTGGAGACTTGGAAAACTTAAAACACTCCATAAATATCTAGAGACAGAGCCAGAAGCCAGTTTGTAGCATTTTTAAAAAATAATAATTTCCAATCATTTCTTGTTTTCCAGGTGGTAAAATCCCCTCTCAATTTTGACGATTGATTATTGTTCTAACTCTTGTTATTTTTTTAATTTTTTTTTAAATTTATGAGTTAAATGTGTTTTAATTTTGTTACAGGAGCCCCTTTAGTGCACAGGAGCCCCTTTAGTGCAGTGGGTAGGTGCTTGGCAGTTGCTCAGAATTTCCATATAGTTTGAACCCACCCAAAAGATGTGCCAGTCTGCTTCTGTAAAGATTTATAACCTTAAAACCTTAGGGGTAGATCTGCTGTTTGATAGAGTTTCTAGTTAGAATCAACTGGACAGTAAAATGTTTAGTTCTCTTATAATCAGAAGATTAAAGTTGAATTTTATAATAATGGTGACAATATATATTTACTCCTAGATTCTCTCTCTCAAATTTTCATTTAAGAATCTAAAATTTAACAATTCCTTTAAATTGATATTATTACATGTATATTGCATATGGAAGAAGCTAGCTCTAAAAAGTTCTCAAAAAGATTACTCATGACAATCAGTTTCTCCATTCATATTTTTTCCCTCTTATTAATTTCTAAAAAACTATCAGCAAATAGATTTGGTCTCAAACTTCCATCCAATTTTTTTGTCCATAGAATATGGATATTTTATATATTTTTTTCTTTTATTTGTTATATATTTAAAAATGCTGAATGTTTCATATTTTATGAGTAATAACAAAACAACAGAAACTCCTTATCATAAGTTCCCATACATTTTCTCTTTTCAGCTTCTTCATCTTCTTCTCCTCCACCTTTGTTTTTTTCCTTCTTCTCCAGAGTAATAAGTACTTTTTTTTAGTGTTTAAAAGGATAAACTTAGATATGGAAGAATTACCTACAAATATATGCCTAAGATTTTAAAATTTCTCAGTTGATTGTCATAGTATTAAATTCATCCCCTAAAAACACAAAAAAATATCAAGTCCTGTTTGTTTAAAAGGAGATATACTCAAAACATATATTATTTTAACAGGTGTTAAGTTCTACACATAATAATTTATGGTTTTCCTTTTTGCAGACTACTCCTTCAGCTCAATCTATGTATACAAATGTAGATGGATAGATTTTTAAAGTGAAAAACTTTTA
>NW_006399860.1:4163019-4168134 GCF_000299155.1 Elephantulus edwardii | reverse complement strand
ATATACACAAAATGGCTAGGAGAGGTCTGCAAGTATGAGAAGAGATAACTTGATAGATTTTTAAGCTGAAAAACGTTTATATGTTGTTGTTGTAAGAAAATATGAAAAGGAACGTGGCAAGTCCATAGGTAAGAGAAGGAATAACCTCTCTGAAGCTTTATCCAACTAAACATAGAGCACATTTCAAAAGTCTGTAATTCTCTATTATATCTGTTTGTTATGTCAGGCAGAAAAACTCACCTGGACTCTGACCCCTTCTTCACCATCCACATATATGGCAAATCATTGTCTTATTTTTTTAAACCTCTGCAGCTATTAGGAAAATCAATGATCAAAACCAGCCTGGTAACTTATTCTCTTGGAACACTTGATAAACAATTCAGAGAATAGATTTTTCCAGAACTAATAATGTTCTGTGTGACAAGGTTTTTGTTTTGTTTTAACAATACTATTCATTGCCGGGATTTCCCCTAGATTTTTATGTTAAAAAAAGAAAGAAATGCATTAGGACAAGTCAGGTAAAACATTATTCTAAAAAAGAAGAATAGCCCAAGTTAAAAATAGCTTTCCATTCATTTGAAACTGAATGTAGTCATGTGAGAGTAAGAGAACACTGTTAGCAAATTGCAAGATGACATCTGCTGACCCTTTTTACTGTCTTTAATTAGCCAGAAAGGCCTGACTAGGCAGTGATCACCTCCCAGAGTCCTCTGCTTCAGCCTCTTTTGCCTGTGAGAGTAAGTGCAAAATCAGGGCCCCTGGGTAGTGTACACTTTGCCATGCTTAGATTTAAAGAGACAGATGTAACCTGAAGAGGCTGAATGGAGAGTTTACTTCTTTTAAGGGCCCCTTAAGTCTCTGCCAATTCTTCAGTGACACCTTGCAGGTGATAAGGGCAAGGACCAGAGCAAGTCATTTTTGCCTTAGGGCTATGCTGTGCATTGTTTCCACACAGGCAGTTCTTCCATGGAGAACTCAGCCTGTAAAGCAGAGGCGGAGAAAGTCTCTCTCCTTGGACGTGTGGCTAAAAGTGTGTAAAAGCCATTTTCTGCAAAATGTTTCCTTTTGGTGAGTGTAGATGTTGTTGTTGTTGATTGCTCTTGAGTGAAGCATGACTCATAGTGACCCTATGAATAAAAGACCTGAAGCCTTTCTATAACTATCGTTTCTCAAAGTTCATAGTTTCCATCAGCCTATATTTTAGGAAGTGGATGCCACTCCTGCTTCCAATACATTACACAGCATAGTTTATTCTAAATTCACATTGTTCAGCATTTAACCAATTCTTGATTAGCTTTGTTAGGCTCAGGGTGTGTGTGTGTATGTGTGAAATGCAGTCTTTTGGAGTTTCAAGGGTCTACGGTATAAATCAGAGGGGGTTGTTATCAACTTGAGCACCACTCAGAGCAGCCCAATGAACAACCCAAGATCTGAGCCCTGGCCTATACTGTGTCATCCTTATCGGATATGACACATTTGAGTCCATTGCTGCAGTCAGTCTGTCAATCCATCTCACTGGAGGTTTTCATGTCCTTTGCTGACCCTCTATTTTTCCACAAATAATGCCCCTTTATTCAGAATCAATTAATTGACAATGTATAGTAGCTAGGCTATCCATCTGGTGTTTCATTACTCACTGCCTCAAGTAAATCCCAACTTGCAGAGCAAGAATATAGGTGCTCATAAAATTCCTTAGGTAGTAATCTTCAGAGATTCTCTCCTGAGACTGCTGGTAGGCTCATGGTTCAATATGCTTTGTGGATTATATTTGTAGACCTTTAGGTTGGTAGTCACTATGTTATCAGGGCCCATAGGACAAATGTAATATACTAGTTGACATGAATCTTTTAACTTATTTCCATAACCTTCGCATGTAAACAATGTAAGTTTTTTATTTTCTCTTCTAAGTTAACTTTTTGTGTTAGCAATAATAATGTGAGCTGGAGAAACAAAATTGGACACTCATACACCCAGTCTTAATGGTACTGATATTTGAAGATTTTATCCAACACGTGTGACTTTGAAAAAAAGGATTTTAGGCTTATAGGGAACGGAACTTGCCTATCTGAAGTATGAAAATCCCAGAAAGAGAGAAGTAAATATGCTAAGGGTCTGAGGCAAGAGAGGGCTGGTATGGATACTTCAGTTGATTATCTTTGATCACTGCAATTAAAAGTCCATTAAAACAGGGGATTGATTGATAAGGCTCACTGATCAATCATGGAACCTAGAACAGTTCTTGACACACACATTACACCTTAAATAAACTCTGGTGGCCTAGTGGCAAGAATTGCACTGTAATCCCAGAGATACATGGTTCGAATCCACCAGATGCTCTGCTGGAGGAGGAGGGGCAACCTCCTCCTGTACCAGTCAGATCCGATTTAATGGTACACACACACAAAATAATAAAATTTAAAAAATTAAATAATTCATTATTCTTAGTTTAAAAATGAGAACATTGTGATATAGCAGTTAAAAAATTATGAAACCAATTAGAAAATATTAACAAGAAAAATACATGGTATTGATTTAAACAAAGGCGCTCTGGTGACTTACTGGTAAGAAGCTATGCTGTAATCCCAATGTTACTTAGTTTGAAGCGCTCAGCCAGTCCATGGAAGAAGAATATGCAATTTCCTCTCATATAATAAATAAGTTACAATTTGATGGTACACAACAACAATGACAATTCATTTAAACATCAATTATTTAAAATTAAAAAAAAGTTAGGCATACTACCACTCTCCATTTCAGAGTTAAACTCATATTTCAGTATAGGGAGTTGTGCTCCCAGCCCATAGGTGGCATCTCTCTGGTGGTTCAAATCCACCAGGAGAATACTTGAGTTTTAAAAGCATTATTTGTAAACAATTGATAGCCTTAAGTATGTTTTTATTTTTCTCTAGTAAATGCCAGTTTGCATTTGGAAATATACTAGTTTTTTGGATTTTTTTCCCCCAAACTGTCTTTGACAGCAAAATGGGTCTTGAACTTCACTTTAAAGGATCATTGTGTTCTGTTTTCTTAACAAAATAGAAATATAGAGGCAGCAAAGTTAGTTGAATAAAAACAAGTTTTATCCAATAATTGATACCAGGGATATAAGGACAACATGGTCTTTGATACTATGCAGCATGCACGAGTAATGATTTTAGAAATTATTACCTAACTTGGGAGGGACTGGAGAGCATTATGCTGAGAGAACTAACTCAGTCCCACAAGGACAAATATTGTATAAAACCATTATTGTAGGATGAGTATGAGGATCCAAAGGGGGGTTGTGTGGAAGCACAGGGATAAGAATATATTGAGGGTGAGGGGGTGGGGATTAATCATGGAGTTGTACAATTTGATGGGTGAGGGAAATTGGAAAAATCTGTCTTGGAAAACAATATATTTGAAATTTGTAAATAAATTACTATAATAAAAGAGCTTGTTATGGGAGAGATACTAATTTGGGGATTATATACAGCTCTTTGCGGGTATAAATGGATTTCAGAATTGATAGATGTGGTAAACACAATTGTCATAAAAAAAGTTTTTTAGAAGACATCTAACAACACGGGTATCCCATTTATTTCAGTACCTTTTTTTTTTTTTAACAAGTACAGTGAAAAAGTCAAAGATATTTTTCTGAAGAACTTGAGAAAAAATATTCAAAACTCATTCCCAAAGAGTTGATCCCAACTCATAGTGACCCTATAACAATGTGTAGAGAAGAACTACCCTCATAGGGTTTCTGGGGCTATAATCTGTATAGAAGACTATTATGTCTATCTTTCATGGAGAAGTTGGCAAGTGGGTTTGAATTGTGGTCTTTAGCTGAGTACTTAGTCATTGTTGCACCCAGGCTCCTGCAAAAGGTGGTTGTTGTTAAGTTTTGTCAAGTTGAGTACAACTCTTGGCAACCTGATGATCAACAGAACTCAACCCTTCCTCATCATTCCTGACGCTCTTGAGCTCATTGCCACAGTCACTGCATCAATCCATCTCATTGAGGTGCTTCATCTCTTTCACTGACACTCCAGTCTTCCATACATAATTTCCCTTTCCAAGAAATAGCCTCCCCTAACAGCATATCTAAAGTACATGAAGCAAAACTTCATCATCCCTGCCTCTAAGGAGCACACTGTCTGCATTATTTCTAAGGCAAACCTTGTTATTCTGGAAGTCCATGGGATAGTCAATACTCTTCTCCAACACCATGACTCAAAGGAACTGATTCTTCTTCTGTTATCCTTATTAAATGTTGAGTTCTCAGATGCATAGCAGATGATTGGAATGACTATGGCTTGAATCAGACGCACTCTAGTTTTTAAATTGACATTGCTTTTTAGGACTACTTAAAAAGAGAGAAAAAATAATTCCGATTTATATTGTCCTTGCTTATTTGTATACATGTGTGTGGAAATTATAGTTTGTAGTTTACTACAAAATCAGATCAATCCAAAGGATTATGAATAGGATTATGAATGTTACCTCTACTGTGTTCCTCTGTGTGTTAAAGCATAAATGTCATTGATAGTCACTAAACTACCAGTGGTTACGGTGATGAAGACTAACACTTTTCATGGATAGACGTTGTGGTCATGTACCATCAAACTGGAAACCGACTCAAAGATGCCCCTTCAGCAGGTTTTTAGAGATTGTGAATGGTACAGGAGCAGACTTTTTCTTTTAGGATCCAGCTGGAATATATGAACTGTGTGTATTTTGGATTATAGCACAGCTTCTTCGTCTTTTTTTTACTAAATTTTATTAGTTTTAATGAACATTTACAGATATTTTGGGTTTTCATTCATTCATTGTTGCACTGTTTTCTCCACCCTCATCCCCAGTTAGTTCTTCTTCCCCCCCGCATGTCTGTTTTAATTGTACAATTCCACAGTGCTTGTCAAAGCCAGTTCTGATTAATCTCCTTTGTCAGTGTGTCCCTTGCCATTCCCTATCACTCCTCCCTGTCAGAGACTTCACTCTGATTCATAAGGAAAAGGGGATGGCGTATTCTCTTAGCTACTTCCTGCTGAAAAGGGACGCTGTGGGTTTCAGGGTGGAGGTCTTCTCTCACTACTCTAAAGGGCCCCTTTGGCAGTAGGAAACACATAGACTATT